>NC_133617.1:618773825-619073825 GCF_048593235.1 Sminthopsis crassicaudata | reverse complement strand
ATATTAATTATTATACACTTAGAAACCTCAAGAAGAGGCAGATTGCTATGAATCAGCTTATGGGTTAAACTTAGAACTGGGGAAATATGGCTTCAAATCTATTCTGACACTATTCATTTTCACTTTGTGCGCCACACCCCCCACACTCTAGAATTTACTGAGTTATAGACTTTTAGGTGGAGGATGTGATTGTGGCGGGTATTTTCCTAACAACATCCTCAACAAACTGTACGCACAAAATCCAAATAAAAACGTAAGATACAAAAAAATCACACTTATTCAAAGGCCTACTAGAATGGGAGGGCATAAATGGGCTCTTACTCTCTTTCCCTCTGATTGGAGGATGGAGCTACAAACTCCCAAACCTCTATTTCTGGAGGGAGCTCAGAGTGGACCATCTCATTTCTCTTCTGGTTGCCCTGCCTTAGGCTTTTTTTGACATCATCATGTGTTGGGTGATGGAGATAGAGATAAAACTGAAACAGCCCAAGTTTTCCAGGAGGTTACAAACTATGTGAGGACTAGAAATATAAACAAAATATAGTTAATAATAATTGTTAACCATCTATGGAGTTCCTTTACAATGATTAACTCTTACATATTGCTGAAATTATATTTTTTGACTGATGAGATTGGTGCTTCCCCTTAACAGAAATGCGAGTTAGGAAGGAGAAAAAAATGGTACCTCAAAAGTGTTTTAATTTTTCTAATGATTAAAGAATTTTAATTAAGTCTTTAGAGCTGAATTATTAATTTGCATTTCTTCTTTTGAAATTTATTCAAATCCTTTGATAAATTATTCTTTCAAGGTAAGGGAACTGAAACAAAAGTAGCTTATGAGGATCAGGAAAAACATACACAATGATGGCAATGACATAAATTGAAAAAAGAATAAAACAGTAGTGTGAAATTAGAATGGTCAGACATAAAAAAAAATGACCAAAAAAGAGATATGAAAAAGAACTAGGGATTATTGGGCCCAGCAGATATAAGAGTATTGGTCTTGGAGTCAGAAAGATGATGTTAGATCCTGTCCCAAATACTAGTTGTGTGGTCCTGGGTGAATCATTTAACCTCATCTTTAGTTTCCTGAACCTGTAAAATGGGAATAACAGTGTCTCCCTTTCAGTGGTGTTGTGAGAATAAATAAGAAAAATTTAAAGTAATTTAAAAACAGCACTATGTAGGTGCTAGATGTTATCATTAACAGTTAGACTTTTTCAATATATTGGTTGGATTTACTCTGGGAAATGTAGATAATACAAAAACAAAAGATAGAAATGAAATTTAAAAAAATTATTAAAAAGTCACTAGTCAACCCTTGAGGAAAAGGAGATTACATTAATACTGATACTGTTGGAATGGTCTAAATTCTTGGTGATCTACAGGTTAGAGGCTATAAGAGAGTTATTAAGAATCCTGTCCCGTCCAGCGGGACTCAGTTATTCGTGGAGAATTGAGGGGGATCCAGCCTGAAAGAGAAACGGGCAGGAAGGAGGAGGGAGACAGGCAAATGGTTGAAGCAAGTCTCGTTTATTGTTGGAAACAGCTCAAGTTATATAGGGTAAAGCTGGGTGCAATACGTGAGGACAAAGTTGCAGGGGAAAAAGGGCGCAGGGGAGAGTGAAGCTATGTGCGCTGCTTGTAATAAGTGTGCTACGTGGGAGAAAGGGTATGGGGGGAACTGCAGGAAGGAGCAGACATTCCGGGAGGAGGAGGAGGAAGGGCATCCTGTGGTGATAATTCTTATCTGAGTCTCTAGGGTTGTTAGGCCCCGAGACATCTCTGTGGTTAACACAATACCATGGCTATGTGTTCTGAAGTGTGGGGGTCGTTCTGCTTCTCTAGCCACCTGGTTGCCATCTATTGCTCAATGCAAAGTTTATGGTCTGGTAGTTTTCCATGACTATAGTTCCCGTCACCGACAGAATCCCTTTTAAATCAGCCGCAGGTTTTAGGAGTGAAAGAATTCACTCACTCTCGAATTATTAGTTGCAAAATGAAAGTTTATTGTTAGATAGAAATCAGTTTACCAAGAGCCTGAATTCTATAGTGGCAGATCTATGGGAGAATGGAGTTTTGCCACCCAAGAATGAAGTTCTCAGTGGACAGAAAGTCCTAGCAGCTAAGTGAGCGACCAAGGTCCATCTGCAAAAGACCTTCCTTGAAGGAAGCTATTATATTGGGTTTTAGTAGGGGCTGGGACAGCTCAAGTAGGCCAGACCCAGTGGAGGCTGGGACAGCCCAAGTTGGCTCATCTACAAGCTGGGTTTCAGCTTGAACTGGAATTTGAATAGAAATGAGTTTCTTTAATTCAATAGGGTTGGAATTCTTTTGCTCAGGACTGAACCAACCCCACCTAGATAACAGAATGAAACTGTTTGGCGGGGTCCCTCACTGAGGCAGAGTTGAAGATTTTCTCTTTCAAGGAATTAAGAATTTTGGAATCCCTTCTTCAATACTGCATTGCCAAGTTGTCAAATTCAAATATATAGATCTCTTCCAGCCACACATTGCCTTAGAAAACTACATATTTCCATTATCCATGTTGTACTGTATTTTTACTTATTTTGTTAAATATTTTTTAGTTACATTTTAATCTTATTCAGGGATATTATTGACTGACACATATGATACCTTTGCTCTAATAGATCTGTGAATATTTGCTACACTCAAAGTTAGCAAAATTCATCATTTATTATTAGCAAGGAGATCTAGAGAACAAGAAAAATGAAACACTATCACTTTAAGGAACTTATTTTTACACATAGCTCTTACTGGCTTACTGCCAACTGATTTCTGAAGTCCTGGCAATCGGGTTTCTATCCACTAAAGATAGTTCTTGCTTTGCTGGAGTGTTGTGAGGATGGAATGAAGTAATGTTTGCAAAATACTTTGTTGACTTCAAAGTAGTTTAAGAATGTGTTGATTATTTTTAAATTTGTTTTAAGAATGTGGTAGTTGAGAAAATGGAAGTAGTGTGTATAGATATATGAAAGTATTAGTTGAGGGCAAGAGATACTCTGAACATATATGTTGGAAAAATTGGTGGATTTTAATGTCATGGGTAAATGACTATCAACTGCACAGTTCTATCAAAAGCCTGACTTTTTCATTTCAGATGACTGCCCAAGAACTACTGTCTGTTTGTTTCCAGATCGAGTGAAGACAGGAACAATGGCTACTCTGATTATGGCTTCTTCAATCATTGAAAAAGAAAGACAAAAGTTAGTTAAAATTCTGCAGCAAGATCCTGATTCTGTGTTAGATACGTTAACTTCTCGGAACCTAATTTCTGAAGAGGAATATGAGATCTTGGAGACTATCACAGACCCACTGAAAAAAAAGTAGGAAGATGTTAATTCTGATACAGAAAAAAGGAGAAAGAAATTGTCAGCGATTCCTGGAATATTTACATAGTACTTTTCCAGACTCAGAAACCAGTTGGTGGTCTGCTCTTGGTGAGTTGAGATTTTACTTTTTTTTTTTAATTCAGATTTTCTGAATAAATAATGCATTATAAATTGTTTGCTTTTATATTTTTCCTATCACTTTTCTACAGATAAATTTCTTTTTTGATAAGGTTCAGAGGCACTTATACCTTTTATTTTGAATGAAGTGTACATTTTACCTCTCTAAGAACCTTTTGGGTTAGGTTCAGTGGCATAGATGGAAGATAGTATAAAGTTTCAATATAAATAGGGTTCCTAAAATCTTAATTTTAATTAGTTCATAAGTAGAGAATGCTAAATTTATCACATATATCCTACTCCAGAATTCAGATTGACAACATTGATTTTGCAGATTTATATTTATATTAGAATAAATTATAGATTTTTTATATTAGGGAAATTTGTGAAGTTTTCAACACTTAGATCAGTTGATGAAAGTATGTTACTAATACTTTCAAGGTTAGGGATTTGATTATGATGTAATTTTTTTCACAGAAAAAAATGTATCTTTTCATATGCTGTGCTAGCTATACCTACTAGCCATTTTGGAAATGTCTTGGATATGGTGAGCTAGTAGCTACATATTATATTTGAAAAATAGGTTTTGTGACTATCAGTGTAAGTCCAGTTTCCTAAAAAAATACAATTTATTTTTTTCCCTCTTAATTTCCTAAAGATACACAAATATATATATATATTTTTTTTTTCCCTGCAGAGGAAGAATTAACTTGTAGGAGGGAAAGTTGGTAGATATTTCCCTATGTGATTATTTAATATTTCTCTAGTTTTCCAATAGATAATAGAATCTCTATTCCTAGAAACCTTTTAAAAATACAGCAGGAATTCTTTAAATGAAGGCTTTGGAGAAAACAGGTAAAACTAAGAGAGAACTTCTGAAGGTCTCTTTTTCAGATTCTATGACAACCAAAGGAGCATAGACTTTATTTTTGAGATTTGCCATCTTATTTTGGAACTTCTAAACTTGGATCAATTTTGGGCTATCCCTAGTTCTGTAGAAATTTAATTGATTTTAGAGACTTCCATATAGTTTATGGGTCAAGATTTCTGATTAACACTGGGTCCCTTAAAGATGGCAAATTTTATATGAATCCAGTAAATATGCTCTAGTTTCCTTAGGTAGAAATAAATTTTTGGCCTACCTGAGTGAGTGAGGCTTCTTTATTCTTTATGGAAAGGTTATCAAAACCTATAATGCCAGAGAAACTGAGGCAAGATAGAGATTAGAGAGTATTTAATATTTTATTTGAAAGGGAGAGATTTACTGAGACCAAATGTATCCTTGGCTTGGTCCCAGGGCTGAATGAGACTATCGTCCCCAAGAATCCAGCAAACAATCTGAGTTTTCAGTGACATATATATACTTGGCTCAGACACAGGGGATAGACCGAGACAGGGGCAGAACAGGACTCTGACAGGGTGGGGGGAGGCACTGGAGATGGGGAGAGGCATCTTGATAAGACAGTATCTGATATTCTGATAGATTGGGATGGGGAGAGGCATTCTGATATTCTAAAATATAAGATTTTTTATTCTGATGATTAAGAGGGAGGAGTGGTTTTGGAGAATTGAGCAGAACAATTGAAGCATAACAATTCAGGGAAACTGAAGCAGGACAATTTAGGGAAACTGAGTCCAATTCGGGAAACTGAGTTAGGACAAAACAAGAGAACTGTGGCACAACAAACCCAAATCATTAGAAAATTCACTTTTTCAATTTGAGAGAAAATCCATTTTATTTTCCAGAATTTATTAAACAAGAAAAAGAACATGAGAAAGCAGAAGCTCTTCTGTTCATGGAAGAGAACAAGAATTCAGAAGTTACTCTGCTCACTGAAAAGAAACAGTACAAGAATATTGATGTTCTTATGTCTACAGAAGAGAGCCAAGATCTAAAAATTACTAGGCCTGCAGGGAATAAAGGAGCTAATAATTCACTAGTCACTGTGTCTTCCATGGAGGAGGAAGAGGAAGGAGATGAACTGAAAGACATAGAGGATGGAGACTCCTATGAAAATCCAGAAGCTGTTGTGTACTTAGGGGAAGAATGGGAAGATGAGAGTCCAGATGCTGATTTATACTTAGAAAAAGAGGATTATTTAGAATGTGAGGCATATTTTGAACATTCAGGATCATCAGAGGAAGAGGAAGCCTATGTGGATCTAGAAAACACTGAGTACTGTGGGGAAAATGACATGATTGAGTATTTGGATAGTGAACAGAGCTTTGAAAATTTAGAGGCTGAAGAGTATCTGGAGGAAGATGAAGCAGCAGATTTGGAAGGTAAAAGAATAAAATTAGTTCCACAAACATATATATTTCCATAAAATTTAAATCAAACAATAATAGAATTTTGATGTTACCATGAATCATTTAGGAGACAGAGAATAGCAGATTCTCAGCATCCTTTTCTACCTCTCCCTGCATGCCCTCTATGTCTTTTCATCAGTGGTAGGGATTGTAGGTGAGACTTCATCTCTGAACTCTTTGCTATACCCCACTGTAAATTACTCTCTCTCTTTTTTAAAAATTAAATTTCTAATTATAACATTTTTGACAGTACATATGCATGAGTAAGTATTTACAATATTATCCCTTGCACTCCCTTCTGTTCTGAATTTTTCCCTCCTTCCCTCTACCCCCTCTCCTAGATGGCAGGCAGTCCCATACATGTTAAATGTATCATAGTATATCCTTGATACAATATATGTGTGCAGAATCGATTTTTTTGTTTGTTGTTGTTGCAAAGGAAAAATTAGATTCAGAAGGTAAAAATAACCTGGGAAGAAAAACAAAAATGCAAACAGTTTACACTCATTTCCCAGTGTTCCTTCTCTGGGTGTAACTGATTCTGTCCATTCTTGATCAATTGGATCTGAGTTAGATCTTCTCTTTGTTGAAGATATCTACTTCCATCAGAATACATCCTCATACAGCATTGTTGTTGAAGTGTATAATGATCTCCTGGTTCTGCCCATTTCATTCAGCATTAGTTCATGTAAGACTCTCCAAACCTTTCTGTATTCATCTTGCTGGACACTTCTTATAGAACAATAATATTCCATTACATTCATATACCATAATTTACCCAACCATTCTCCAATTGATGGGCATCCATTCATTTTCCAGTTTCTAGCCACTACAAAAAGGGCATTTGGGGATAATATTTCATTCTTCAGAATTCTTCACACCAAGTCTTTGGGCTCTGATTGGCCCAGAGTGAATGATTGTTTCTATTTTGGCCAGAAACTTTGAGGGTCTTCCCCTCCCAGATTTTTGCTTTTGACTATGTAAGAGAGGCCATTTCCTGCTTCATTGACAATATTGTAAAATTACCCATGCAAATGTTCTGTCAATAAAAAGCTATAATAAGAAAAAAATTAAAAAAAAAGAAATTTTGAAAAAAAATTGCAAAAAGAATGACTCTTTTTTTCAGCACACATAAAATTTATTAATAGACCTTATTTTCCCAACTTGCCATTAAGTTTATCACTGACATCAATTACTATTTCCAAGAGAAGTATATAGGGAATACATTGGAAGTTAACTGTTGGAGTTCAAATGAAGTATTAACATTTTAAGAAAAGATTTGTAAGATCTTGTGACAATAAGGTTCATTTTTAAGTTTGGATCAATATAATGGTTCCTGCTGTGGTCATAGAGACTTTATTTTAAACAAAGCATTATGAGTTCAATCACAATTGTTCTGAACCCCCATATAGGAAAATGTCTAACATCATCTTAGAAAGAGATTAGGGTCTCTGCCTTTATTTATGAAATTTAAAAAAAGTTTTATTTGCCCAATGAACAGAAATCTATGATCTCTTTACCCTCTGCCACATTGAGAAAGAAAAATCAATTCTTTTTATTAAATGTTTATAGTCAAGCAAAATAATTTTCCTTAGGTATGTTAAAAACTGTGTATAGTTCTGTCCCCTGGATTCTTCACTTTTCTGTTAGAAGATGAGTAGCATGCTTCAGTATTAGTCCTTTGGAATCATTGATGATCATTCTCGCAGCTCTCAAAATGGCTTATCTTTATTATATTGTTATTGTACAACATTGTTCTCTTGATTTTGCTTATTTCATTCCTTTTCAGTTTATAAAAATCTTCAAAATAATTCCTTTTAATAATATTGCTATTAGAGTATAAGCTGTTCTTGTGCTTCTACTTATTTCACTCTGTATCAGTTCTTAAGTTTTTTTATGTTTTTGAAGTAATCTTTTTCCTCTTTTCCTTCAGTATAATAATATTCTATCACATTTATATATCACAATTTATTTATTCCCCAGTTGATGGGTATCTCTTTAGTTTCCAGGGTTTTTTTCCCTATCATTTTTCCACTTTATTTTATCTCTTTTGAGTATAAACTTTGAAGTGATATAAATGGGTGAAAGGGCCTATACTTTTTGGGTATAATTCTAAATTGCTTTCTATAATGATTGTGTTCAATCATAAGTCCCTCAACAATGCATCATCTGATTTCCCACAACCCGTTTGACCTTCCTTTTGTGTGTGTGTTAGTTATTTTTGCCAATATGACATATATTTATATCTACTTCTTCTTAACCTCTGGCCATTTTGTAGATGAGTTAGGTTATTGAAGATATCTGGATAATGAGATAGGATATTATATTGTAGTGTCTGTGGTTAGACAGGCAATGGGGGAGGGAAGTTGAAGAAAGAACATACCTTTTTTGTTAACTTTTCCTCAGTTCTTGAGTAGGTGGGTACACTTGTAGCAACAGCCCAGGTGTCCTCTTAGATATCTATAGAGCTAATGACTCTTCTTAATATCTCCATTTTCTGCCACATTTTGATCCTACCTTCTCTTTGTGTGTTGCTTATTGCCCTGGAGTTGCTAGTTCTTGGCTTAGCTTTGTATGACCCCATCCTGTCCTCTCTGCTTCCAGATCCTTAGAATTCCTTTTGTATAAAGTATTAAATTTGATAAATTTAATAAGTTAATAAAAGTTTCTCATACAATAGCTTTGATTACTTCAAGGAGATGTACAGGCTCTATTCCAACTTAGTTTTGCTTGATTTCTTGATTCAAAACATGTTATTATCCAATTTATGTAATTACTTTTACGTTGGTAGAATTCTCAGTGGAGCTCCACTCTTACAAACTAAAAAGAGAATGTCTTGTTGGTTGCAAGTCAAATTTATATTGTCTCTAAATTAGATAGATTCCATAAATTACTCTCTAAAGTTCACATTGTTTTTAATGATCATTTTACCATTTGCTATGTTTCTTATTTTTCTTTAGAGAGAAGAAAAACATTCAGAGAAATCCTGTCACATTTGGAAATGGACAGGAATAAGAAGCTTCTACCAAGTTTTGTTCATCAGTTCCATTTGGACCATGGATGTTATTGGATCCCTCAGACATCAGCAGACTTAGCCTGGAATTTCCTACTAAAAATTCAGTCCTTAGATTTGACTGCCAGAGATACAGTCCTTGGCCAGAAGATTGCAAATGAGGATAGCAAAGAGGGACTGATCACTAAGGTAGAAAATATGGGTCTTAGAGACAAAGATACCATTAATCCGTTGGATGTTCTTTGTGCCATCATGCTTTGTTCAGACACCTCTTTGCAGCAGGAGGTCATGGGGAACATGTTTAAGTGCCACTTTGCCCTTCCTTTGCTGCTACCAGATGCAGAGAACAATAAGTGCATTTTGATGATGGGGGCCATGAAGAACATTGTACCAAAGGACTTAGTATATTCCCTAGGAGATGCTGCTGAGGTTGGGGTAAAGTCCTTAGTGTTTATGAAAATGCCACTTATCTCTTTTGTTCGATTGGGGTACTGTGGTTCATCTAAATCCAGGATCCTTAATGCAATGCTCAGCCTTCCCCAAGAGCAGCCTCCTGACATCTTTCTCCATCGAGACTCCCATACCTCATTACTTCCTCGGCAAATTTCTGATGGTTTGGTAGAGATTACTTGGTGTTTTCCCAACAGTAGCACTGGTAAGGAAAATCCTGACTTTTTCCAAGAGCCTGTGGCTATGGCCAATCTTAGGGGAGATCTGGAGTGTTTCTGGATGCAGTTTGGCTTTTTAATGGAGGTCTCCTCTGCTGTGTTCATTTTTACTGACTGTCCAGGTGAAAGGGAATGGAACCTCCTGGCATTTCTAGGAGAATCTGCTAAGGAAAGATGCTACTTCATTCTCAGTCCCCAGTCTAGGGAGAGTGAGGAAGCCCAATTATTCCAGAGAGTTTTGAAACTGAAGCCATCGCAACTGCTGCTTCTAGAGGAGAGTGAAATAGGGGATAGAGGAAAGGATGCAGAGGGCCTCCAAATAGCCCTGAAAGAGGTGATGTGCTCTCCTCTCAGATATGTGTCAGTAGAAGACATGGCATCCTTGGCCAGAGAGTTGGGAATCCAGGTTGATCAGGACAGTGAGAAAACCCAAGGTGTTCAAGGTACCCTTAATGAAGCCATACCTGAAGCAGGTAAGGTTGAAGTACCCCAGAGCCATACCCAGTTCACAGATCTACCAGGAAGCCAGTGTGAAATGCCTACAGAAGGGAGTAGGATTTTTAGGGAAATCCACTGCCAACCTCGTGCTTTCCATTGTCCTACATCATTTACCTCTGACCCATGGGCCTGGAGACACCCAAAGACCATAATTAAGGGTAATCCTAACTGGCCCCCTCTGAGACAGCCCTGGACCAGAGATTCCAATGTGTGGGCAGGGTTTAGTCCCAGATGGTTAGGCTCTTTGGCCTTTCACAATAGAAACACCGATATACGAGGCAGAAGTCCTGGCAGAGGGGCTTTCCAACCTCAGAGAATTCGTCAAGCTGCAGCATTAGTAAAATCTTCTAGACCACCTAGACCAGTTTCTCAAACTGTACAGGCCCCATGCCAGGGATCTCAGTCAAAAATTTTAAGAGCCCGTAGATTCGCTTCTCAGGCAGGTCATTTGCAAACCATAGGACCACAAGCAGTAGGAACATCTATTCAACCTAAGGGACAAGCTTTTCATTTAATAGGTTCCAGGAACTCAGGATTCCTACCTATAGGAATGACCAAGAAACCCATCAAAGAAGCATCAAAGTTAGGACAGGATCAGATTGCAGAAGAACAGTCCACAAAAACATTTAGGAGGCCAGCCTCCCAATCATGGGGAGCAAAACTAAAAAGAACATTTGGGACCCAGAAATCTCAGCAATCAGGAGTAACTGGGCAGACAATGAAATCATCCTTTCCGATAGGAAGCTTCATGCCCCAGCAACCTCAAACAGCCAGAGTAACTGGGAGGCCCATAAGACCTGCCTATAATCCAGGAGCAAGTAAACAGCATCAGGGCCAGACCACAAAACCTACTTCCCAAACAAGACATTCATCCAATTATAGTAGTAAATCCCCACCCAAGTCTCAGTTCAAGCCTCCTCACAATAAGCCATCCTGTTCCACTGGAGGAGCCAAGAGAAGAGGAACATAATCCAATACTTCAGAATTGAGTGAGTCTAATTACTAAGAGGCAGCTAAGCAGTGCATTGGATTGAATGCTGGACCTAGAGTCAGGAAAACCTGAGTTAAAATCTGCTTCAGATATTTACTTACTGTAAGACTCAGGATTTAACCTCTGTCTGCCTCAGTTTCCTCATTTGTAAAATGGAAATAATACTAGAAGTTACCTTCCAGGATTATTTTGGGAGTATATAATATTGGGAGTATAAATACTATATATGTGATACTATTTGTAAAGGTCTTTGTAAACCTTAAAATACCATATGAATGCTAGATTATTATTACTGTTGTTACTATAAACTAAGTCTCCTTAACTATTACTCTGTATCTCATATAACCATTCAATTGCCAGATTAGTTTATTTGATGTGCCACTTGATCTTTTTGATTATTTCTCCATTGCTAGAGATCCTTAAATAGCTAATCCTTGCCCAAAGAATAAGTTAAAATTCCCAAGACTCTCTATAATTTGGCTCTAATTTATTTTTTGGACTAGTGAGGATGAGGGGCTTGGATTTAAGGAGCCCCCCCCTTTTTTTTTCTTTATTTTCTCCAGGATAAAGGCAGTCCTGGAATTATGGCACTTGCAACCTTATAGTGTCAGGATAGAGTAGATGTTCAGGCTCAGATTATTAATAGGAAGGATCCCACAGGGTATAGAAACAAAAACATTTCTCTTTTATTCCATTATTCTTTTACATTCCACAAATATTTCTTAAATGACTGCTATCTTTATAGCCCTGTGCTAGGAATTGGGGATATTAGTTCTGTATACAAGTACAGTACCTAATAATACTTGTTAATAATATACTTGTTGATTGATTGTTTTTTTTAATATGAAATATACATATATATATTTAATATGAAATATATATATATATAGTTTATTTTTAATACACATTGCTTTATGAATCATGTTGGATGAATAAAATCAGAATAAAAAGGAAAAACTAAGGGAGAGAAAAAAAAAACTTTTGAAAAAAGAAGTGAATATAGCATGTGTTGATTTACATTAAGTCTCCTTAGTCTTTTTCTAGATGCAGATGGTATTTTCTTTATAAGACTGATTGGTTTTTAATCTAATTGATTGTGAAAGGAAGGAAAGATATATGATAATAGCTTGAAGGAATGTTCGAGTTAAAAGAAGGTCTTTTAAGGTTGAAAGAAATCTAGAAATCTAAGGTATTTTTACTGCTAGTATAGAAGAAACCAGAAGATAAAAGATTGAAGATTAAAGAGAGCAGGGATGGGATTATGAGCATAAGTAGAAGGGCTATCTAGGTAAGAAGGGCTACTTCATCTCCAGAGAATGGGGAAAAGGATGAAAGAATAGGGACCAATGGACATGGTAGGGTATACAAAAAGTTTACTTTAAATGAACTTAATTTTCTCAGTAAAATAGGAGATAAGGTCCTTTGTTGAGAATGCAGTGGTAGAATAAGAGAATATTAAGAATATTATTTTAGGCCATCACAGTTGATAGAAAGTCAGTGAGGAGGAATATAACATGTTTGGTGAAGTGTGGGGAAAAAGCAGGACTGGGAAAACAACATACCCAATGATTATAATACTAAATGAAAACAGTAGAAAAACTCAAACCAAGTACTGTATAATTACAATAAGCAAGCTTTACCTGGAAGAAAAGATGAAAAAAAAATGCACTTCCCCTTTCTTTGCTGAAGTGGGGACACTATGGGAAAATGGGGGAATGGAAACACAAAACATAAAACATGAAAAAATATAGTTAAGAGGAATGAAGATAAAGATTTTGAAATTTAATATTTAATATTTGGTAAATTATATTAATACTCAATGTTTGCATATAAATTTCCATCAGTATATCATTAGAAGACAAGATATAATCAATGCATAACTGGAAAAACTTAAGGAAATAAATATATCTTGTACCTAAAATTTTATCAGTGCAGTATTACCTAAATCAAATTATTTTCAGTTTTCTAATTCTTTATGGTTTTTCATGGCATTTAATATTTCTGTTAAAGACTTTCCTTTAATTGTTTTATATTTCTAGGGATTAACAATGTACTACCTAATGTACAATTGTCCATCAGTTATCTCATTATGACTATATGATTAACTCATCTTTTTTTTACTGATTATCTACTTTTTTTTCATGTAATTTCTTAACTGTCTAGCTGAAGTAGTGGGAGGGACAGTGATACCATCAGCACCTTCCCCCCAGCAATCACCCCCTCCTATGACTATATTGCAAAGGACACTACTTAAAGCCACAGAAGAAGGCCAGGATTTAATTGATTTGAAAATTGCTATGTATCCAGTGATTTAACAGTTTAACTCTTCAGGAAAAGAAAGTAGAAGATACACTCCTTTTGATCTAGAAATCCTCAAAGACCTGAAAAAGGCTTGCGCTCTTTATGGGGCTACATCAGCTTATGTTAAGATGTTATTACAGAATTTGGCTTATGAAGTCTTAACCCCTAGTGACTGGAAATCTATAGCAAGGGTATGCTTAGAAACTTGCTATGGCTTTCTGAAGTATAAGCCCAACAAATAGTCATAGTGGAGTTAATACTCCAATCACCTATGATCAACTAACAAGTGTAGGTTCTTATGCAGACATTTCAGTACAGATTACCCCTTAGTAGCACATGAGCAAATTGCTACTGCTGCTATCAAAGCATGGGCTTTTCTTCCCAATAAAAATGACAAGGGTGAGGCCTTCACAAAAATTACAAGAGGGCCCAATGAATCCTTTGCTGATTTTGTGGGACGTTTGCAGACAGCTGTCATATGGACTAATGGTGAAAATGCAGTAATAGACATTTTGATAAGGGAATTTGCTAAAGAAAATGCTAATGAAGTTTGCAGAAGAATTATACTAGGACTACACAAGGATACTCCTTTAGAGATGCTGTGCCACAGTGGGCACAAATGCCTTTTATATCCAGGCTATGATTCAGACTTCCAAAGATCCCAACATGGGAAGAAAGGATCACTTTTGGCAAGGGACTTCCAGAGAGACTCGTCAATGCTTTCAATGTGGTAAAGTGGGGCATAGAGACAAGAATGAGAAAACAGGGTGGGAGAACAAGACCCAATACCTCATGTCCAAAATGCAATAGAGGCTTCCATTGGGCATCAGAATGTAGACTAATTCAGGGAAATAGGATGAGGGGCTCAGCACCAGGACCCAAAGCAAAAAATACTTGGTGCATGATGACAGCCAATGCTATACTTAGAGAGCCTTTAGAAGTTCAATACCCAGAAATGACCAATCAGCCAGGAAGCCATCTGATGGGAAAAAGGGATTACATAATCAACAAGCCAGGAAGCAATCTAATGGGAGAAAGGGATTACAACTGGGGAGAATAGAGTTGTATGTAGCTGGGACTACTGAGATATCCCCTGGAGAGGTGAAATCTGTTCCTCTCCAGTTTTTGGATCCCTTGCCTCCAGGCACAGTAGGCTTGACCATTTCCTCTCCTGAGAGTACTTACAAAACAGTGTCCATTCATACACTGATGTGGGAAACTAGGGAATGTGTAGATACTATTCCAGTCACTAATACAGGTCGACAATGTGTGACTTATCAACCAGGATAACTCATACAGGTTTACTCATACAGACTCCTAATGGGCAATCTAGTGATAGTCGCCCAGATTCTGACTCCAAGCAACAAAATCCAGGAATATACTGGACTGCAGCTGTGACAGCTGACCGAACTATGCTCACTATCTATAGAAATGGCATACCATTAGAAGGATTGGTAAACAGTGATGCAGATCAAACAGTCATTAGAGGTGCCAACTGGCCTGGTCACTGGCCAAAGACTAAGGCAGACACCTACATGTCTGGCGTAGGAGGATCAATAGCAGCTGAAGTTAGTGCTACCTCTTTGAGATGGACTTTTGAAGGCAAAACAGAAGTTTTTACTCCTTTTATAGTTGAAAAAAATCCCATTAATCTGTGGGGAAGAGACATAACAATTAGGATTAAAAATGAGTGCTTTAGATTTTTAGGCAGCACTGCTGTTGAAGGCCTGCCACCACTTTCCCCTGTTCCTATCCAATGGAAAACTGATACACCAGTGTGGATAGAACAGTGATCTGTAGGTAGCGATTAGATATAGTACAGGAACAACTTGACCAAGGACACTTACAACCTTCTCTAAGTCCTTGGAATTCTCCAGTATTTGTTGTAAGAAAGAAATATGGAAAATGGAGGATGTTGACTGATTTAAGAAAGGGAAATGAACAGATGGAAACTATGGGAACTCTTCAGCCTGGACTTCCATTTCCTACTCAGTTGCCTAGAGAATGCCCTCTGTGAGTTATAGACATTAAGGATTATTTCTATTCTATTCCTCTGGATAAGGAGTTTATGAAAAGATTTGCCTTTTCAGTGTCCAGTGTTAACTTAGCTGAGACTTATAAAAGATATGAAAATTTTGCCATAGAAAATGAAAAACAGTCCTATTATGTGTCAAATATATGTTGCTGCTACTCTTACTCCAGTAAGAAAAGCATTTCCAAAAGTAATGTTATTACATTACATGGATGATATATTAGAATGTGCACCTGAGGAATACATGTTAGAAGCATGTCTAAAAAAACCCCATAGAAACACTAAGGAATTATAAATTATACATAGCTCCAGAAAAAAGTCAAAGACATGCTCCTTTTCAATATTTAGGTTATGAAGTATATCCTAAGGTGCTTACAGTATAAAAATTCTCTTTAAGAACAGAGAAGCTAAATACCTTAAATGACTTCCAGAAATTGATAGGAGATATCCAGTGGATGTGTCCAGTGTTAGGTTTGACTACCTATCAATTGCAACCATTATATGACGTTTTAAGAGGAGACAGTGCTTTAAACTCACCACGCCAGCTTACAAAAGAAGCGTAAGCAGCTTTGAGAGAAGTTGGACTGGCTTTATCCAATGTGGTTGAAAGAGTCACTCAAAAACCCTTGGAAATATCTTTTGCTACAAAAGAGGCACCCACAGCAGTCATTCATCAAGGAGACAATGTGATAAGAGTGGGTGAACCTCTCAGCACAACCAGAACAAAGCCTTATTCCTTACCCAGTGCTTGTGGCTAGAATTTCATTAAAGGCCATTAAACGAGCAGTACAATTATCTGGGATAAGACCTGACAAGATATACACCTTTTATACTAATGCACAAATTAATGTATGCTGTGAAACCATCCCAGAGTGGCAAACTTTATTAGCCATGGCTCCAAATTTTACACACAGGTTTCCATTAAAGTTTCCAGATACATAATTGGCGATGGATTCTTAAAGAAAAGGTTTCTAAAAGTCCTTTTAAAGGACCAGCTATCTTTACAGATGCATCCAAACATAATATTTGCGCTGTATACTCTTGTGATTTAGCTATAAAGAGAGTAGTCAGAACTCCTTTTCAGTCCATTCAGCAGAATGAATTGTATGCAATCATTCTAGCTCTTGCTTTTTATCCGGGAGACATAAATATAATATCTGATTTGGCCTATTCAGTAGGTGTGGTACAAAGAATTGCCACAGCCCAAATAAAATTTGTAGGATCTAATATCTATCAGCTGTTTAAGGAATTTCAAGAGCAAGTGAGAAAGCATCCAAGTAAGATTTATATTTTTCATGTCCACTCCCATAGTGGACTTCCAGTTGCTATTTTTGATGGTAATTCAAAGGCAGATAGCCTTTTAACTATGTTGGCCAATACTCCTTTATTTCAGGAATCCCAAGAATCTCATTTTAAATATCATCAGGTTGCTCGAACTTTATGTTTACAATTTAGAATAACAAGAGAGGAAGCTAGGAGCATAGTAAAAGCCTGTACAGCTTGCATTCCTTTTCATGTTCCTATACTCCCTCCAGGGAAAAACCCTCATGGTTTGAAACCAAGTGAAATTTGGCAAATGGATGTGACCCATTATAAATCTTTTGGTCGTCTGTCTTTTATCCATGTTGTGGTAGACACCTTTTCAGGATTCACTTTTGCAATGCCAGCAGCAAAAAAGACAGCCTGAGTAGTCACTGAATTCCTTATACAAGCATTTGCAACCATGGGTGTGCCATAAACAATAAAAACAGACAATGGATCTGCATATACTTCTAAACATTTTGTACACTTTTGTGTACAGTATAAGATTTTACACACTACTGGCAGATCCTTTAATCCTCAAGGTCAGGCAATAGAAGAGACATTAAGATGCTCCTCCAAAAACAAAAGAAAGGGGGAGCCACAGGTAACCCTAGAGAACTTCTAAATCTAGCCCTTTACACTATTAACTTCTTAATCTTTGACAAAGATGCACTGGCTCTGGCAGACAGGTTTTAAAATCCACTGGAAGGGCAGTGTCCAGTATGAGCAGCTCCACTGTCTTTAGATTATCGCCAGGTTATGTGGAGAGACCCAGAAAGTGGTGAATGGAAAGGACCAGATTGGTTAACTGCTTGGGGGAGAGGGTTTGCTTGTATTTCCACAGATAGAGAAGGATTCAGATGGGTGTCAATGAGCCATATTCACCTTGTCCATCAGAGAGAGATGGAGCAGACCCTTGAAACAAAGAAGACCCAAGCAACATCAGGTGGTTCTGTTGTTGACTGTGCCCACCATTGAAAGAGCATGGCAGTTATGGCATTTGACTCATGGACATCAAGAATTATTGGACTTCAAAACCCTCAGGAATCACGGGATTCTCTGAGACATGATAAGACTGTTGTAGGACTTGAAAACCCTCAGCAATCACTGGATTCTCTGAGACATGATGAAACTGTTGCAGGACTTCAAAACCTGCAGGAATCATTGGATTCCCTAACATATAAAAAGACTGTTGCAGGACTTCAAAACTTGTGGGGATCATTGGATTCCCTGACATGTGAAGCAATGAACAATAGATTGGTTTTGGACTATCTCTTGGCTGCTGAGGTAGGCGTAGGTTTGTTTATATACTCTCCTTCTAGGATTTATGGAAATCTTTTACAACACCATGTTGATTCATATTGTTTGTTATATTATTACTTGCATATACAATTCATGTTTGTTGCATCACATTGAACCTGCACTGGATGTGGGGAGAGTCATCACTAATAGCCTGTGCATTATTGCTATGTGCTTGTGTAATACCTCCCATGCTGATGGGTTTGTGCATACCTGTTTCTAATAAGACCCTTTAGCCCAGAAACCCTCTAGCAATCCCCACTTCCCTTTGGTGCTTTTCATTTCCTTTCCTGAGATGTCAGGAAGGGCGTGATCACCTCCTTTTTGGAGTTCTCACCTCCCTGAGAAGTCAGGGATATGACCACCTGTGTACTAAAACAAAAGAAAGCTGGAGATGTAAAGGGCTAAAACTGAGATGCACTTGAATAGCCAAGTACTTGAGGCTAATTACCAATTGGACAATATTCTATTAGCATATGCCTGGAGAATGGCCTGGCCCACTATCCTGTGCTGGCTCAATCTGTAGGTGTATACAGAGAATTATAAGAGGCATCAGGGTGGAGTAAGACAAGTGGGGATTACTTTTTGGTGGTGGAGAGAGAAAGAAGGTGTGGAGATTCCTATATCTATTCCCTTGACTGGGACCCCAAAAGACTTAAGAATAAAGATTTGCTTATCCTGACTCTGGCTGATTCTAAGGTATCCAGGGGGCTAACTTGGTCTTCACAATCTTTCACCACCTGCTGCCAACCCAATCTTCCTATTGGAATTTGAACAACTTCCAGTGCAAAAGCAATCCTTCCTTCAACAATAAGGCCTCCAAATCTCCTGCTGTACCTGTCCTTTAAGGATAGAAGACTGGTACTCTGCATTTAATATTAAACATTCTTACATGTGATCATTCCCTTCACATTTTAGTGTCTCTTAATTCTCTAATCATCATTTAAATCATCTAAAATCTTTTGAAGAGTGGTATTCAATCTGTCTAAGCAAACTTCTTTAGCCTGGAGTCAGATGCTCCTGACTTTCAAGTATGGTTCTCTATTACCAGGATTCAAGTTAGGATAGTTGCATATCTGGAAATCAAAGAAATGATTGGGAAATAGAGTGGTTAAGGAGAATAAAAACAAGAATTTAGAGAAAAGAATGTCATTGGGTTCTCTACCTTATGCCATCTTTATGTCACAAACAAAGGGACATCCAGCAATGTATAAGACAATGTTAACCATAGCTGTTAATGAGAGATAATCTAAAATCTAGAAAAATGTTTTCCTTAACAAATAAATTTAAGAAAAACATAAACAGAAGTAAGACTGGGATAGGGTAAGTCTGCCTAATTTTTCTGTGTCTGAGTCTGTTTTTTCCCCAAATTCCTTCTCCTGAGTGAACACACAGTCATGAAGTTGTCCATTCAAATGGATGTCATTTCCATGATGTTACAATAGAAAACTGCAAACATAGAAGTACCAGTTGCTGTTGCAGTTTAGTGTCGCTGCTATGGTATAATTGACACCTCTCCTTTCTATCTTTATTCTTCTTGAAAGTCTCTCTTAACCTGCAATAGTCATACATGAACTTTCATGATAAAAATTGATTTTCCATTGATTTCTTCTATTCCCAAAATGGGAAGAACTATAAATCCCAGAGGATTTTGTGACCAGTGTTTTATCAGGGACTGTTACATTGAAATAGAGGGAATATTTGTCTATGATTAAAGGAAGAAGGTAAAGAGTTTTGTAGGCGAGGTAGAAGATAGAAGGAGAAAAGACTACATAGGAGAAATAATGCTATTAAAATGCCTTTGATAGATGCAATGAAGCAACTATAATGCTTTGTGGTTTTCCATTCCCTTTTTAAAATGTGCAATCCATTTAAATATATTTCCATATTTGTCATGTCGTGCAAAAAAAATCAGACTAAAAGGGGAAAAACCACGAGAAAGAAAAAGCAAACAAGGTTATTGTCCATCTTAAGGATGACCAAAATGACATAGCTATGTTGGGGTCAAGATATAATATATTCAATTGTGGCTGATAAGTTTCTAGCACAGATCAGGTGATACACTCACATACGAACATTTGGAATGGAGATGTCTATGCATCTTATGTTTCTTTTGAGCTACTGCAATTCTACTTTTCATAGAATGTAGAACCTTCTTTGATGTGGGCACACAATGTTGGGGATTGTTGTGCCAGTATTTCTTATGTTTCAGAGTAGATTCCAGAGTTCTTCATAGAGACTTTGGGAATGTCCTTATGTCACTTCTTTTGATCTCTATGTGAGTGCTAGCTTTGCCTGAGCAAGTTTTCTGTAGAATAATCTTTTAGGCAAGTGTGCTTTTAGCATTTGAAAAATGTGGCCAGCTCATCTGCTGTTGAGTTTGAAAGCTGGGCAATTCTGCTCAATAAAAGACCTTCAGCTCAAGAAAAGACCTTAGAAACTGTATCTTATCTTACTAGATGATCTTTAAAATATTTCTAAACAATTCAGGTGGAAATGATTCAGTTTCCTGCAATAACATTGGATTTCATGGATATACAACAATGAGGTCAGCACAATGGCTCTGTAGACTTTCAATTTGACAGACTATCTAATATCTCTTCTCTCCTTCTCTTTCCTTCAGAACCTTCCACTGAGTTAGTTCTACTAATATATGTTTATATCCCTGAAAAGTATACTGTGAAGATAAGTGAACTTATTCACAACATTCAAAATTTCTCCATTTGCTGTAATAGATGGTTCGATGTATGAATGGTACAACTGCAATGAGTATCGAGCATTGAGCTGCATTGTGAACAAAAAGTTGCACACCATATCTCTCTCCACTTTAGTCTTAACTCACAGTCTTTTCAAATTAAACAATTTACCATTAGTGTAGTAGCTGATATGATGCTATTTTCATTTTTGTTGATGGCATCTCATAATATCACTGAAAACATACTAAAAAGCATAGGAGTAAGCACATAATCTTGCTCTTTTCCATTGGTGACTGGGAAAGCATGAGAGCAATGTCCATTATCTAGAATTCATGTAAGTATAGCATCATGAAACTGACATCTTATACTGATGAACACAAGGGAATGAAATTCTGCCATAATTTTCCACAAACTCTCATGGCTGACTGTCAAAAGCCTTAGTCCAATCAGCAAACATATACAGACCAACAAACATACAGAAATGCTCCTGGCATTTTTCCTGAAACTATCATGCAGCAAACACCATATCAGCCATTCCTCAGCCCTTTCTGAAGCTACACTGGGTTTCAGGTAGATGATCATCTTCCAAGTGAAGGATCAACCTATTATGGAGAATTTTGCAAAGAATTTTTCCAGCAATGGTTGAGAGACCTCTCTGTGATTGTCATAGGATAACCTATCTCCCTTTCCTTTATAGAGAGGGACATCCTTGAACTTGTGGGGACTAACTACCTTTTGTCATTATGCCTGAAAAGCTTCAATTGGATTTTATATGAACAGTAGATCCTATTTTCTAAATTTCAGCTGGAATAAAATCAGTACCAGATGCTTTGCCACATGAGAGGAATCTAATGGCATTCAAAATCTCTTCTTCAGTTGGAATTTAAGCTAGAGAGGAAATGACTTCAAGTTGAGGTAAACAGTAGTACCTTCAGCATTGATTGATTGATGACAGTCTATAGAAAATACTTTGGAAGCCCATCTCTCCAGGATCATATCCCTATCACTAATTAATGCGGTTCTATCAATTATTGAATTACTGAGATGCAGCACAAGTCTTTGGCCCATACATAGTATTCAGGGTACCATAAAAGTGCTTTGGATTATTATTATCAGCATAAAACTGAATTTCATCTGCCTTCTCACTGAGTCAAGAATCCTGCATCTCTCTTAAGTTTCAATTGTACTTTACTTTTGATGGAATTGAATGCCAATTTTTTTTTTAATAGTATAGCTTTTTATTTACAAGTATATGCATGGGTAATTTTTCAGCATTGACAGTTGCAAAACCTTTTGTTCCAACTTTTCCCCTCCTTTCCCGTACTCCCTCCCCAAGATGGCAGGTAGACCAATACATGTTGAATATATTAAATACAATATATGTATACATGTCCATACAGTTATTTTGCTTCACAAAAAGAATCGGACTTTGAAATAGTGTACAATTAGCCTGTGAAGGAAACCCGAAATGCAGGCGGACAAAATTAGAGGGATTGGGAATTCTATATAGTGGTTCATAGTCATCTCCCAGAGTTCTTTTGCTGGGTGTAGCTGGTTCAGTTAATTACTGTTCTATTGGAACTGATTTGGTTCATCTCATTATTGAAAATGGCCACATCTATCAGAATTGATCATCATATAGTATTGTTGTTGAAGTATACAATAATCTCCTGGTCCTGCTCATTTCACTCAATATCAGTTCATGTAAGTCTCTCTAGGCCTTTCTGATATCATCCTGTTGGTCATTTCTTACAGAACAATAATATTTCATAATATTCATATACCACAATTTATTCAACCAATCTCCAATTGATGGGCATCCACTCGGTTTCCAGTTTCTGGCCACTACAAAGAGGGCTGCCACAAACATTCTTGCACATACAGGTGCCTTTCCCTTCTTTAAAATCTCTTTGGGTTATAAGCCCAGTAGTTACAGTGCTGGGTCAAAGGGTATGCACAGTTTGATAACTTTTTGGGCATAGTTCCAAATTGTTCTCCAGAATGGCTGGATGTGTTCACAATCCCACCAACAACGTAACAGTGTCCCAGTTTTCCCACATCCCCTCCAATATTTAGCATTATCTTTTCATGTCATTCTAGCGAATCTGACAGGTGTGTAGTGGTATCTCAGAGTTGGCTTAATTTGTATTTATCTGATTAATAATAACTTGGAGCATCTTTTCATATGGCTAGAAATAGTTTCAATTTCTTCGTCTGAGAATTGTTTGTTCATATCCTTTGAGACCATTTATCAATTGAATAATGGCTTGATTTCTTATAAATTAGAGTTAATTCTCTATATATTTTGCAAATGAGGCCTTTATCAGAACCTTTGACTGTAAAAATGTTTTCCCAGTTTATTGCTTCCCTTCTATAAGCTTATCTCCTTTTGGCACATTGATGATGAGGGTCTCATAAAATTTTTCTTTGACTTCATCATTTGTCATGGGAGGAACTTATGCACTGATGATGGTTTCCTGCTTTCCTGCAAAGAGTAATTGCTTTGCCTTGAGTCTGTTCACTTCTTACGTGGCATACAAGTTAGACTAGATTAGTTTGATTTCAAAACATTTGGTAGTTTCATGACACTTCCCATCATTGTGGCCACTCCCAAAAACCATTAGCATTCAGAGTCCAGCATGTTGCAGATTCTTTTTTGCCATCAAAGACTTTATTCAGTCACTGATTGATTCTCTCTGACTACTGTTCTCTTCCTCTGATCACATTTTCCTAGATGATGGTATCTTCCCTTTTTTTTTTTCTTATACATTTCCTACTTTTTTTCCCCCTTTCCCTTTGTGTACCTATTTATTGCTTTATCTCCTAGTTGGTGCTTTTTTGTGACTTTCATTATGTTTTGACTAGCTAGTAGAATTTACAAATTTATACTCTGTGAAGCTTACTTATATGAACATGTTTTATCTGTCAAACTAGGGCTAGATATTTTGTTCTCTTATAAGGATCATACTTTGTACTTAGTAGATGCTAAATAAACATTGATTAATCCAGTCAACCTTTGAATAATAAGTTTATGACTAATTTACTCATCCTTTCTCATATTTTAGGAAAATTGGGAGAAAAAGAAAGAAAGAACAAAATTTTAAACTATTTTAAATTGTCAGTTTAAGGAAATACAATTTTTCCCTTCAAGAAAAAGTGCCATTCTACTGCCACCTTCTGGACAATTTTAATAATTACATATCAATGAACAATAGGGCATTATTTAGGAAAATTTGTTATTTATAACCAATTTATATACTTTCTTGATGTAGCACTTTGATATTGTTAAAGAATCTTGATTTCTTGGGTAGTTCTACAACCAGTAAAGATTACAACTCTTTTAGAAAGAGAGATAAAGCGCTTTTTAAGTCTTTAGGCACTGTGTTAAGCATTAAATAATACAAATAATGACAAGCAAGACTATTCCTGTCCTCCAGGAGCTTATATTCTAATTGGATAAATTATCATAACAAAGTTGCTGAACAATATGTAGTACATGGTGTGGAGATGTCTCAGAAGTATTTAGAGATCTAATTCAGGGCAATATAAGATCAGAGTTGGACTTGTATGTTTCTTATTCATGTCTTTCTATAATTGTTCCAGGAAGATTTAATCAACAGGTTTCAGCTAATTTTAACAGTTATTGATCAATATGTGCTTAAGCTGTAAGTTCTTCATCTTTCCCACGAAATTTCTATCATGAATTTTTCCATTGTTCTTCAGTTTATTTATTTTGTTTCTTTCAAGATTCAATTCCAATAGACTTGTGATTGTGAGGGATGTAAAAGACCCTTACCTAAAATGACTACTCAATGATCCTTCAGTAAAAAAAGCAGAAAAGTTGTTTATTGAAAACCCTGGAGGATGAGTCATCCCATCACAAGATAAGAAAGGGAAAGCTGGTGGTAGGAGGGCTAAAGAAATATTAAAGATACGCAATTTTTATAGTTTCTGTTACAAAGAATTACATCATAGATTGGGGAGCATCAAGAAATAGATACCAAAAGCAGATTAGAATAGAACATTTTCAGTTTCCCTGATTCCAAGAGGAATCACCCATCAGACCTTCAAACTTCAGATTACTGAGCTGACAGCATTTAATAATCTAAATATTGATAATATTGAACAAGGACAAATGTCATCATCTCTGGTTAAGTAAATGTATCTAAAGTTTAAGTAAATATTGGCTAGCACACATCATACTTATGTAGGTCACAGAGACATAGAAATAATAATAAAAAATACAGAAAAAAAATCCATACATTCCTGTAAGTTCTTAACCTTATCTCTCTATTCCACACATGATAGAGAGAGCCATCTGCATCCAGAAAGAGGATTGTTGGGACTAAATGTGGATCACAATATAATATTTTCGCTTTTTTTATTGTAGTTGTTTGCTTGCTTTTTGTTTTCTTTCTCATTTTTTACTTTTTTTTTTATCTGATTTTTCTTGTGCAGCATGATAAACATAGAAATATATATAAAGATTGTTAGGATTGCTTGCTGTCTAGGGGAGGGGTGGTAAAAAGGGAGGGAGAAAAATTTGGAACACAAGGTTTTTCAAGAGTGAATATTGAAAACTATCTTTGCATATATTTTGATAATAAAAGATGTTATTAAAAAAAAAGAATATGTGGTTTCTAGCTACCAGGTTAAAAAGACTGTTTAAGAACAAGTTTTCTTAACATGGAGTACTTGGTGAGACTTATAAACCTGGATGGAGAAAATTTTTTGTATCTTTGTTTTCATTGGCCTTTAACTGAAATTTAGCATTTCCTTCAATTATGAATTAAAAAAAAATATTCTGAGAAGAGGTACAGAGACTTCTCCATACTTTCAGAGGAGTCCATAATACACATAATAAAGATTAAAAGCTTCTGTTTTAGAGAGATGGACTTTTGCCACAGTGAATAATTTGGATCAATGAAAACATGATAGAATTGATTAAATAGGATATATCTTCCTACTCAATCATGAGTCTAGTTCAGCACCAATTTTTTTTATTTAGAATTTTTTTCCACAGTATATATGCATGAGTAATTTTTTTAATAATATTATCCCTTGTATTCATTTTTCCAAATTATCCCCCCCTCCCTTTATTCCCTCCCCCCATGACAGGCAATCCCATACATTTTACATGTGTTACAATATAACCTAGATACAATATATGTGTGTAAATACCATTTTCTTGTTGCACATTAAGTATTAGATTTCAAAGGTATAAGTAACCTGGGTAGATAGACAGTAGTGCTAACAATATACATTCACTTCCCAGTGTTCCTTCTCTGGGTGTAGTTGTTTCTGTCCATCATTGATCAACTGGAAGTGAGTTGGATCTTCTTTATGTTGAAGATTTCCACTTCCATCAGAATACATCTTCATACAGCATTGAAGTGTACAGCGATCTTCTGATTCTATTCATTTCACATAGCATCAGTTGATGTAAGTCTCTCCAAGCCTCTCTGTATTCCTCCTGCTGGTCATTTCTTACAGAGCAATAATATTCCATAACCTTCATATACCATAATTTACCCAACCATTCTCCAATTGATGGGCATCCATTCATCTTCCAGTTTCTAGCTACAACAAAAAGAGCTGCCACAAACATTTTGGCACATACAGGTCCCTTTCTGCTCTTTAGTATTTCTTTGGGATATAAGCCCAATAACAGCAATGCTGGGTCAAAGGGTATGCACAGTTTGATAACTTTTTGGGCATAGTTCCAAATTGCTCTCCAGAATGGCTGGATTCTTTCACAACTCCAACAACAATGCATCAGTGTCCCAGTTTTCCCACATCCCCTTCAACATTCATCATTATTTGTTCCTGTCATCTTAGCCAATCTGCCAGGTGTGTAGTGGTATCTCAGAGTTGTCTTAATTTGCATTTCTCTGATCAGTAGTGATTTGGAACACTCTTTCATATGAGTGGATATAGTTTCAATTTCATCATCTGAGAATTGTCTGTTCATATCCTTTGACCATTTATCAATTGGAGAATGGTTTGATTTCTTATAAATTATGGTCAGTTCTCTATATATTTTGGAAATGAGACCTTTGTCAGAACCTTTAACTTTAAAAATATTTTCCCAATTTGTTACTTCCCTTCTAATCTTGTTTACATTAGTATTGTTTGTACAGAAACTTTTTAGTTTGATGTAATCAAAATCTTCTATTTTGTGATCAATAATGATCTCTAGTTCTACTCTAGTCATAAATTCCTTCCTCCTCCACAGGTCTGAGAGGTAGACTATTCTCTGTTTCTCTAATCTATTTATTATCTCATTCTTTATGCCTAAATCGTGGACCCATTTTGATCTTATCTTGGTATATGGCAGCACCCATTTTTTAATGACAATTTAATATGCATATATATATGTATATATATATATATATATATATATACATATATATATGATATACATATGTTGAGGTTGGGAAAGGGGACCCCAAAAACTCAGAGTCACAGACCGGGATTGCAAGGTATCTCAAAAGAATTCACAGGCTTGAATTCATCTCCTTAGCTAAGGGACAAAATTTTATTGCAATTGTAACATCATTACAAGTAGATTGAATTGTAAGGGAAATTAGAGGAAAAACAGAAGCAAGGAGGCAGGTCTATCCAGCTTTTATGCTAATTCTATGGCTCATAGGTAGGAAGAAATTTGCTTCTCATTGACCAGATTATTACTGACCAGATCAGATTACTGATCAGCAATCAGTTGTATAACCAAGACCCTAGTGCCATAAAAGCCTACCTATATTCTAGAGACAAATAAAGGAATAAAAGTTGTTTGCCAATGATGTTAGGAGGATTAACAGGAGTGGGTAAGCGAACAGTTTCTGTAATTTTTTTTTTCTCACTGACCATTTAAATGATCTCATAGCCTTTTTGAAATTGATCCTCCTCCCTCTGGAACTCCAGTGAGAGGATTATCTGATTCTTGCAAGATCTTAAAGCTTCTGTCTTTCACTTTGAGATATATATCTCTGAGTATTTTTGAATTGGAGTTTGCCATCCCACACAAAAGGAGTGCTAAGAAATCCACAAGGAGTATATAATAGAAGTAAAACTCAGAATTATAAGGCTAGAAGGCATTTCAGATGATCTGGTCCAACCCTTAACCTTATAAGGAATTTCCTCTCTAAAATTAAGTGGTCAAACCTTTTGGAAACCTTCAATGAGGGGTGTCTACTTCTTCTCAAAGGAAGCTCATTCAACTTACATGTTTTTCCTTACAAGAAGAATCTTTCCTTTTCTGCAACTTCTAATTCAATGCTTCTTGTTTATAAGATTATAACCTAAGAAGGCACCTAAGAGGTCATCTCATCCACTGTCCCAACCCCCAAGAAAAATATAGTAAAATAAAGTATATTTTGATCTGAATTCAGATCGTTCTATGGAAGTAGATAACATTTTTCCTCATATGTCCTTTGAAATTGTCTTTAATCATTGAATTGCTATGAATAAGTTACTCACAAGAGATCACTGTACAATATTATTGTTATTATGTACAAGTGCTCCTGATTCTGTCTACTTCACTTGCATCCATTCATATAAATCTTTCCAGGTTTTTCTGGAACCATCCTACTGTTCATCCTTTCTTATAGTACAATATTTCTAATATTTTTTAGACAATTTAAAATTTTTTCTTAATCTTTAAAGACAATATAAGAACTGCATGGTTTTTAATACCTTCTACTCCCTTTTCTGACATTTTGCAAATTTAATAAATGGTAGAGGACAATACAAGACTGAGAGTGTTTTTGTTTCTTCTATGACTTGACATGCCAAAAAAAAAAAAAAAGGGAAAAAGAAGCTTTCAATCTAGTGTCTAACCTTTTGGTGATCATATTCTCTTTGCATAACTAGAATGGCCCTCAGGCAGTAAGCACATAGTTTATTGCTGGGTCATATGTTTCAAGAGATGAAGTAATAAATCATGACCTAGATTATGGGGACATGAATAATTTGTAGATAATTTTAAATTATTTTAATAATTAATGACTTAATTTTTAACCTCAATTTTATATTATTTATTTAAATATATCTCTATTGATCTTAGAATGGGAGGAAGAAATCTTTCTTCAGATTTTTTGGATCAGTCAAAATCATCATTGTTATTTTTTAAAAGCACTTACAAATAGACTTGAAGGATTTCTTTAGAGATAAAGTAGAAATAAAAAAACAAGATCTGGTAGAAGGAAATCATTAAGAAGGAAAGAAGGAGCTGATAAAAGAGCAAGGTTTAGTATTCTGTAGTATATAAGCCTGGGATTAAACTTCAGGAACCTTTGTAAATCATATAAATCATATATTTATTCTATCTCTTATTGCCTCTTATTATCCAGGAGCAATGGATAGAGTATTGGACCTAGAGTCAGGAAAACCTGAATCAAATCTAGTCTTGGATACTTACTATTTATAAGTTACTGGGCAAGGCTCTTAATTTCTGTCTTCCTTGGTTTCCTCAAGAGTTACACACGGATAATACCAGAATTTATCTCACAGGATTGTTGTGAGGATTAAACAGAAAATTAAACATAGCTGGCAATTGCTTCTTTTCTTTCCTATACTTTCCCACTGTCAAGATTTCTGTAACAAATCTCTTAAAAACACTAGAGGGCAGTTGGGTACAACTTTTGGGGAGTAGCTGCAGGAAGTTGGAGAGGAATGTCCCTCCTAAAAGAGGTAGGAAGTAGTGGCAGTAAAATTGCATCAGGTTAAAACAGAAGATGCCAGAAACCAGGTCTTAGGGTTACCACAATATAGGTATGGTTCCACAATACCCGTGGAGTTCCTCTTTTTTTTTTTTTTTTTTTTTTTTTGAGTACCTCTTAATACAAGTTTAAAAAGTAATAATAAGAGTAACTCCCATGTTTGTAGCATTTTAACAGTGTTAGGGAATCCTCTCTACCAATTCATTTATGATTTAGTTGAGAAGTTTTAGATAATTGTTTAATGCATATAGCATATCTAGAGATTAAGATGAGGCTAATAATAATATTTATAGAAACTTTAAGGTTTGCAATATATTCTTTCATTTATATAATCTGCTCAGGGTCACTTGCCTATACAATCAAAAGGTGGAATGTTCCCTTAGTTCTTGCTTTATATGCTTTTATAAATTTGTATATGTTTCCCTAAATTACTCTGAATTCCTTGTATCTATTGTTTTGTTACAGGGTTATACTATTTCATTACATTCACATATACTTCTTTTTATTATCCCTAATTTATGGGTACCCACTTTATTTCCATTTTTTTGGTACCACAAAAATGTTACTATGAATATTTTAGTACATATGAAGTCTTTGCCTGGTTCTTTTGGGGGATATATACCTTCAGTCTGTTCCCCTCTAAAGATTTCCTTTTCTTTTGCTTACAATTTAATTCAATTTAACAAACATTTATTTAGCTTTCTGACTTAAAATAGCTTATGTTTTAGTTGGGAGTTACATCAAGAACACAAATGAGTAAATGTAATATAGTTTGAAGACAGAGAGGTCACTAAAATTGGGAGAGATCAGGGAAGACTTGTGGGGGAGGGGAGGTAGCACTTTAATTGAGCCTTGAAGAAAAATAAGGACTTTGAGGGGCAGTTAGGTGGCACAGTGGATAAAGTACCCGCCCTGAAGTCAGGAAGGCCTGAGTTTAAATGTGGTCTCAGACACATTATACTTCCTGGTTGTGTGGGGCAAGTCACTTAACCCCAATTGCCTCAGGAAAAAAAAAAAAAAAAAAAAAGGACTTTGAGAGACAAAATTGAGAAACTCATGATCTCTCTTTTTCCTGTTCCCCTTAACCCCTCACCCCCAATAACCTACCCCTCTTCCAAACTTCTTGATTTCTCTTGAGGTTACCATCCTTCTCCTAGTCACCCAGAGTTTTAGTCTTGGAATCATCCTTGAACCTTTACTTACCATCAAGTCCAATCTATTTCTTAGTCTTGTGTTACTCTCTCTGTGTAATTAACAACAATAATGATAGTATTCATATATAGTACTTTAAGATTTTCAAAACACTTTGCAAATATTATCTAATTTTATTCTCACAATTAACCCTGGAAGGGTCATTATCCCCATTTTACAGATCAGTACAATAAGATGCAACAACAACAACAACAAAACAATGAGGTACATAGAGGTAACGTGTTTTTCATAGAATCACACAGCTAGAAGATATCTGAGATAGCATTTGAATTTAAGTCTTCCTGACTTCAATCCAGCACTCTATCCCCACTGAATCATTTCACTGCCTTTTGTAATATGAAAGAAGCCTTTTTGTCTCCTCTCGCCCTTTTCTGAGCTCTTTGCTTACTTTCTAGTTTCTTCCTTTACTCCTCTCAGTACTTACACCCAAATGAGCATATAAGTTCATTTTGCTTTAGAGAAGTTATTTAGCCACAAAAAGTACATGGCTACTAATAATAGAATGCCAAGTATTAATAAGTTGGGGGGTGGGCTTAGATATAGAGGAAATTGATCAATCAACAAAAATTTATTAAGCGCTATCATCAAATAAGGGCCTGGATTTGAATTGTGGGAGAACTGCAATATGATACCAAAAACCTTAAAAACAAAACAAAATAAATGGTATATTAGGTGTTTCAAAGGCTTTTTGTATAAAATTCTTATTATTGGTAGAAATTGGTCACTCAATGTTTCATGCCTGCATGTAGGTTGGATCTGGGAAGAAATTAAGAAAGTAGAGAAAGAAGACACCTTCAGGTCCCTGAAGGGAGAGAAAGACTGTGGGAATAAGCCAATGTCTAGAGAAGCCAGCACTTTGATCATGTCCTAATTCCCAGCTTAATCCATGATGGACTTTGGGAAATTTCCACTTGGATAAGATTTGAGACTTTATTGGCTGATCTGAGTTATCTCACCCCTAATGGGAAACTTCATTTACTCTGTGCATTGTCTGATCTGGCTCTAATATGGATACTTTTTTTTTTGGCTATTGATTTGGATATTCTTTATGAAACTGGCATTTTGTGGGAAGGGAATTAAGTTTTGGATATATGGCTTGGGACAGCTCCATTAAGGGACAGTGAACAGAGGTACAACTTGAAACTAAACATTTTTTCTCTTAAATGAACAATATTTAAAGCACAAAATAGATGTAATTCTAGTCTAGTATCCTCTCTGTCTGAGGAAAGGAGAATAGCCAACTTCTTGCTATAACCTCCTTTCTCCTTTTCTGGTAGCAATCAAATTTACATTGAGAAGGATAGAGGAGGAGACTCTAGGGACAACTATTTTTGCCTTCCTGTGAGCCACATCTAGATAGACCATATGGACACACATTATTTGCATAAATGAAAAAAAAAGCAATAGGACTTACCTACTTAAATAAAGGGTATTGGAGAATGATTAAATGAGGGAGTTCAAATGCTTAGAGCATGAAGGAGACCTGGAAAAGACTCTTCCAAATGGTCACTTATATAGGAAACTTCTAGCATCATTGACACAATCTGAATGGAGGCATTCATGAGTTATTTAGGGCTTTGTCTTTTATTTATATTGCTCATTGGTATGCAACCTAGAGAGTCACATAAATCAAGTAAGAGACATTCTGCTAGTCAGTCTCTGGCTAAGCAAGTGTTACATATAATTCTAATAATCAGCTTCATATAGTGGTAACTATCATAACTGAAACTGAGAAACTCTTTGTTAACTATTTCTTTTCATATAAACTTTTTTTTGCAAGTTTCCTGTCTCCTAAAAATGCCTGCTGTGTGCGATGGATACAAATATGAAAGTGAAACAGTTCCTGTCCTCAAGAAGTTTACTAGAATTAGATTCCTTAGATTCTTTAAAATCATACCTATCTTAATTGCTCTGAAGTAGGTGGACCACATTCAGGATCTAGAAGTCTCCCACTCTTAGAGAGAGATAAGAGGCAGTACTGAGCAGGTCAAACAACTACTTGACAACTCTCTCCTCTCAGATGCTGATGAACAAAGCTCCAAATCCTAAACCCAAGAACCTTAGGAATAACACTATCCTCCAAGCCATTAAATTTGTATCCTGTTCAACTCATGAAGCAATCGATGAGGCTGAGAGATCACTATGGAGAGGGGATTCACCTTCCTCATCACTACCAGCAACACCTACCTTGGCTTGACAGATTACAAGAGTCCTGGGAGTGGTTCTAATCCTTAGTCCATTTGTCCTGCTTCCTGTCCAGCCCTCATTTGGGGAAACAAATCCTGTGGAACAGAGTCCCCACCAATTGCCAACAAATTGTCATTCAAATAGCAGGTGGACCGGCTTAGCTGAAGTAGGAGAATAAGGAATAAGAATAAGGGATAAGGAATAAGGAATAAAAAAACTCAGGCAAGTAAAATCACAACTGTCATCATTTTAATTAGCATCTCCCCATAGATGGACACATCCAAAGACCTTGAATCAAAAGTTTTTGGAAAAGTAATACTTCAATTCTAGCACTTACAGCTATTATCTTGGGATATAATTCTTGGAAATATAGTCTGGCAACTGCATCTATTGAAAACAGAAAAGAATGGATTTTTTCCACTCTACTAAAGTCTTTGACATTGTCAGAAATTGATATGATTTTTTCAACAGAAATGTGAAGCTTTGCTGCTGCACCCTAAAGATCATGACACTTCTCTGTCTGATTTGCAGCTGAAGTCTTCCATGTATATTCTCTTCTTCATTAGAAAATGAGTGCCATGAGAGCTGTTTGTCCTTCTAGTACCTAATATGGTACTTTGGACATAGTAATCACTTAAACACTTTATTCATTCTTTCATTTATGAAAATTGGTGAAGTGCATTGAACATTGAAGGAAAGAAGAAACAGAGGAACAAAGAGACAGTAAAGAGAAGATAGGAGTTCCAGTGAACTCACTTGTGATCTGCATCTGGCCCATTAGAAAGCCCTGTTTTCTTTACAAATCTAAATTGAAAAAAATCAGGCTCCCATCTCTTTTCATTATTGGTAGCACAATCTGCATTTTCTGCCTTTTTTTCCCCCCTATTTCAAAGGCTATTTGCAACAGGACATTTTGGTCTCAATGAGGTTTATTCAGGCCAATATAAGGAATGTAAACCATGTTTAAGAAACTCAGTTCTATTTTGGTCCACAGCTACATTCCTATTGAAAGGAGTGAATGGATGGTGATTTTAGCTTTTCATACCAAAAATTCACACATACAATCACTTGGCAGAATACCTACTACTTATGTGAGTAGTAGTAGTAATAATAATAATAATAATAATAATGAAAGGCATCTTCCTCAGCTGTGTAGAAATTACTGGTTTAAGAAATTGTAATGTACTTTCTTCCCTGGGAACAACCCCAATCAATATTATTATTATAGTTCTTTACTGGCAGCCTTCATTAATTATAGATCAAACACTTGGGAGAGATTGTTGTGAGTGCTAGAGGATATTTTTTTTCCAGATGTAGCATTGTGACCTTGTGCTATATCTGATAATGCCTCAAATCCTGTGCAATATTAGATTCTCTTGATATAGAATGAAGATGGTAACTCACTGGTTGTACAGTGGCTCAGCTGGGTGCTTTATTGCAAAGGGATAAAGGGGAAGGTAGAATAGAGAGCAGAACTATTTTTGTGCTAGCATTTTTATTTCTAAACATATATTTTAAAATATCATTAAATTTTTAAATTAAAAATAAATTAAAATTTTTTTTCCCAAATTTTCCATCATTATTATTATCCCCAGTATACTTCTTCCTCTCTCTCCCAGAGAGTTAGCTCATGTAATAAATTGAATTTTTTAAAAGAAGAAAAAAAACCAGAACTGATTGATCATTGAAAAAGCCCAAAAACATATGCAGTGTGTGATATCTGTGAACCTTCCACTTATATGAAGGAGAGGATTGGGAATGATTTCTTATATTTTTTCATTCAATTCATAGTTGATTTGTTTAATTTTTTTTTTTTACAGTTTTTTTTCAGTGTTTTACAATCTCATGATATCACTGGAATAGTACTGAAGGAGAGAGAAGAGGGAAAAAAAAATCTATTAAAAACTTATTATTTGCCAGTATCTAGCATATGTGCTAGTTTGACATATTTAATAAGTGGTTATTGAATTGTTATTCTCCACATAAAAATTGAAATTTCACAAATACATACATATATCTAGGAATGTCTTACTTCATTTTTAAAGTTTAATAGCTTAAAATTCTACTAGGACCTTTAGGAAAACTCTGCATATCAGATATTATTATATAGTGCAAAGCATATTTTATTTGGATTCAGATAACTCAAGTTTTAATGCCAGCTCTGCTGTTTCCTATCTGCTTGATAAGCAAAAATCACTTGATCACTTTGGGTTTTAATTTTTAAAAATCTTTAAAACTAATGCATTATAAAATCTTGCAAGTCTGTGATTTTGTGATTCTACAAGCTTACTTTGATGAAACCAGATAAAAATTAAATTACATACAATTTTTTCTTTAAATCCTGTGATTAAAGGAAAGTTAGTACAACCATGATAACAAAAATTGGACCCAGCAAATTAAAACCAGAAGTGGATTAGGCTGTGCTTAAAATGAAGTTATAGAAGAATTTAAATATTCTGCAAATATTATCTCTAGTATACTTCTTTTTTTTTTCTTTGAAATTTCTTTATTACTATATTGTTGTCTCAGTTAATGTAGGTGTTGCCCAAGGAGAATATATATATATATATATATATATATATATATTATAGCTTTTTATTTACAAGATATATGCATGGGTAATTTTTTCAGCATTGACCCTTGCAAAACTTTCTGTTCCAACTTTTCCCCTCCTTCCCCCAACCCCCTCCACTAGATGGCAGGTAGACCAATACATGTTAAATATGCTAAAGTATATGCTAAATACAATATATGCATATATATCCATACAGTTATTTTGCTGCACAAGAAAAATCAGACTTAGAAATAAGGTAAAAATAACCCAAGAAGGAAATCAAAAATGCAAGTGGACAAAAACAGAAGGCGTGGAAATTCTGTTATGGTTCACATTCATTTCCCATAGTTCTTTCGTTGGGTGTAGCTGGTTCTCTTCATTATTAAACAAATGGTACTGATTTGGTTCATCTCATTTTTGAAGAGAGCCATGTTATTGAAGTGTATAATGATCTCCTGGTTCTGCTCATTTTGTTCAGCATCAGTTCATCTAAGTCTCTCCATTCTTTTCTGAAATCATCCTGCTGGTCATTTCTTACAGAACAATAATATTCCATAACATTTATATACCACAACTTATTCAGCCATTCTCCAATTGAAGGGCATCTATTCAATTTCCAGTTTCTAGCCACTACAAAAAGGGCACTACAAATATTTTTGCACACATAGGTCCCTTTCCTTTCTTTAAGATCTCTTTGGGATATAAGCCCAGTAGTAACACTGCTGGATCAAAGGGTATGTACAATTTGATAACTTTTTGAGCCTAGTTCCAAATTGCTCTCCAGAATGGCTGGATGTATTCACAATTCCACCAACAATGTATCAGTATTCCAATTTTCCCACATCCCCTCCAATAGTCAGCATTATTTTTTCATGTCATTCTAGCAAATCTGAAAGGTGTGTAGTGGTATCTCAGAGTTGTCTTAATTTGCATTTCTCTGATTAATAATGATTTGGAGCATCTTTTCATATGGCTAGAAATAGTTTCAATTTCATCATCTGAAAATTGTCTGTTCATATCCTTTGAACATTTATCAATTGAAGAATGGCTTGATATAAATTAGAATCAATTCTCTATATATTTTGGAAATGAAGCCTTTATCAGAACCTTTGACTGTAAAAATATTTTCCTGGTTTATTGCTTCCCTTCTAATCTTGTCTGCATTTGTTTTGTTTGTACAAAAACTTTTTAATTTGATATAATCAAAGTTTTCTATTTTGTGATCAATAATGATTTCTAGTTATTCTTGGTCACAAATTCCTTCCTCCTCCACAGGTCTGAGAGGTAAACTATCCTATATTTTTCTAATTTATTTATAATCTCATTCTTTATGCCTAAATCATGAACCCATTTTGACCATATCTTGGTGTACAGTATTAAGTGTGGGTCAATTCTTAGTTTCTGCCATACTAATTTCCAATTTCCTAGCAGTTTTTGTCAAACAGTGAATTCTTATCCCAAAAGTTGGGGTCTTTGGGTTTGCCAAACACTAGATTATTATAGTTATTGACTATTTTGTCCTGTGAACTCAACTTATTCCACTGATCAACTAATCTATTTCTTAGCCAATACCAAATGGTTTTGGTGACCACTGCTTTATAATATAGTTTTAGATGTGGTATAGCTAGGCCACCTTCATTTGATTTTTTTTTTTTTTTCATTAGTTCCCTTGAAAGTCTTGACTTTTTGTTCTTCCAGACGAACTTCGTTGTTATTTTTTCTAGGTCATTAAAATAGTTTTTGGAAGTTTGATTAGTATAGTACTAAATAAATAGATTAGTTTAGGTAGTATTGCCATCTTTATTATATTTACTCTATCTATCCAAGAGCCCTTAATATTTTTCCATTTAGTTAGATATGACTATATTTTATACTATTGGCAGTTACTTTAAATGGAATTTCTCTTTGTATCTCTAGCTGTTGGATTTGGTTAGTAATGTATAAGAATGCTGATGATTTATATAGGTTTATTTTGTATCTTGCAACTTTGCTAAAGTTGTGGATTATTTCTAATAGCTTTTTAGTAGAATCTCTGGGGTTTTCTAAGTATACCATCATATCATCTGCAAAGAGTGATAATTTGGTTTCCTCATTACCTACTCTAATTCCTTTAATTTCTTTCTCAACTCTTATTGCCAAAGGTAGCCTTTCTAATACAATATTGAATAATAATGGTGATAGTGGGCAACCTTGTTTCACTCCTGATCTTATTGGGAATAGTTCTAGTTTATCCCCATTACATATGATGTTTTCAATAGATGCTACTGATTATTTTAAGGAAAAGTCCATTTATTCCTATACTCTCAAGTGTTTTTTAATGGGAATGGATGCTGGATTTTATCAAATGCTTTTTCTGCATCTATTGAGATGATCATATGGCTTTTGTTAATTTGGTTATTAATATGTTCAATTATACTAATAGTTTTCCTAATATTGAATCAGCCCTGCATTCCTGGAATAAATCCTACTTGATCATGGTGTATAACACTGGGGATGATTTTTTTAGTCTTTTTGCTAATATCTTATTTAAGATTTTAGCATCAATATTCATTAGGGAGACTGGTCTATAATTTTCTTTCTCTGTTTTCAACCTACCTGGTTTAGGTATCAGTACCATGTCTGTGTCATAAAAGGTATTTGGTAGGACTCCTACATTCCCTATTTTTTCAAATAGTTTATTGGGGCTAATTGTTCTTTAAATATTTGGTAGAATTCACATGTAAATCCATCTGGTCCTGGGGAGTTTTTCTTAGGGTGTTGATTAATAGCTTGTTCTATTTCTTTTTCTAAAATGGGACTATTTAAGCAATTTATTTCCTCCTCTGTTAATCTGGGCAGCCTATATTTTTGAAGGTAGTCATACATTTCACTTAGGTTATCAAATTTATTGGCATAAAATTGGGCAAAGTAACTCCTAATTATTACCTTAGTTTCCTCTTTATTGGTGGAAAATTCCCCCTTTTTATTTTTAAGACTAACAGTTTGATTTTCCTCTTTCCTTTTTCTAATCAAATTTACCAAAGATTCATCTATTTTGTTGGTTTTTTCATAAAACCAACTCTTAGTTTTATTTATTAATTCAATAGGTTTTTTTAACTTTCAATTTTATTAATTTCTCCTTTTAATTTTGGAATTTCAAGTTTAGTATTTGATTGGGGGTTTTAAAATTTGCTCTTTTTCTAACTTTTTTAACTAGCAAGCCTAATGATTGATCTCTTTCTCTATTTTATTCAAGCCTCTAGAAATATAAACCTCTAGAGAAGCCTCTAGAGATATAACATTTCCCCTTATTACCGCTTTGGCTGCATCCCACAAATTTTGGTATATAGTCTCATTGTTGTCATTCTCTTGGGTGAGATTATTAATTGTATCTATGACTTGCTGGTTCACCCATTAATTTTTTAGGATGAAATTATTTACTTTCCTATTGCTTTTTGGTCTATTTACCCCTAGCTTTTTGTTGAATGTAGTTTTTATTGCATTGTGATCTGAAAAGAATACATTTACTATTGCATTGTGATCTGAAAAAAATGCACCTTTCTGCATTTAATTTAATTTAATTTAGGACATAATCTTTATGTCCTAATTTTTGGTCAATTTTTTAATAGGTTCCATAAACTGCTGAGAAGAAAGTGTACTCCTTTCTGTCTCCATTCAGTTTTCTCCAAAGAGCTATCATAACTAACTTTTCTAATATTCTATTTACCTCTTTAATTTTTTTCTTCTTTGTTTTGTGGTTTGATTTATCTAAATTCTGAGAGTGCAAGGTTGAGATCCCCCACTATTATAGTTTTGCTATCTATTTCTTCTTGCAACTCTCTTTAGGAATTTAGATGCTATAACCACTTGGTACATATATGTTTAGTATTGATATTGCTTCATTGTCTATGCTACCCTTTAGCAAGTTATAGTTTCCTTCCTTATTTCTTTTAATTAGATCAATTTTTTGATTTTTTCTTGATCTGAGATAAGGATGGCTATCCTTGGTTCTTTTACTTCACCTGAAGCATAATAGATTTCTGCTCCATCTATTACCTTTATTCTGTATGTATCACTCTGCTTTAAATATGTTTCCTATAAAACAACATAGTAGGGATTCTGGCTTTTGATCCAGTCTGCTATCTGCCTTCTCTTTATGGGAGAGTTCATCCCATTCACATTTATAGTTAAAATTACTAATTCTGTATTTCCTACCATCTTATTATCCCCAGATCATACTTTTCTTATTCTTTCCCCTCTTACCACTCTCCCCAGTATTAAACTTTTGGGCACCACTTGCCTCACACAACTTTCCCTCTTTAAAATCTCTCCTACCCCCTTTGAGTCCTTCCCCCTTTCCCTTATTTTTTTTTCTATATTCCTTTCTATTTAGCCTACTCTTTTCCTTTTATACCACTTAATTCTGTTTGTCTCAGTTTCTTTATCTGTAAAATGAGCTGGAGAAGTAAATGGCAAACCACATCCATAACTTTGCCAAGAAAATCCCAAATGGAATCATGAAGAATCAGACATGACTGAAGCAACTGGACAACAAACTTTAATAGACCCCATGATACCACTTAACATAACTCCCCTCCATCTCTAATATTTTATGATTGTATATATATGCAAATAAAGTATAAATCCACATTCAAGGACCAGAGGAAACAGAAGACATTTCCTTTTTTAAGTGGTATAAAATTCCACTTGATCACAACAAAAGATTTCTTGATAAATAACTGTAGTTTGACAGGATTTTATTTAAAAAATTTTGAAGTCAATGTTCATTAATGATATTGGCTGATAATTTTTCTTCTGTTTTGTCCTTCCCTGCTTTAGGTATTAGGATTATATTTGTCTTATGAAAGGATTCTGTTGGGATTTTGCCAATTTTTAAAATTAATTTATAAAGTTTTGAGTACTAAATGTTTTTGAATAGTTTAGTAGAATTTTCCTATGAATCCATTAAGAGTGAGAATTTTCTGTTGTCTTGAGTGTTTACAAAGCAAATTATCTCTTCAGTTCTGGTTTTGTTATAAAAAATGTTTCAAATCTCTCTGTTATTGAGCATCCATATTTTTTCACTTGATTAAGCTCAGATTTGCAAAGTAGGTGATCCTGGGCTGCTTCCTGAGCTCCCTTGCTGTTCTGAACACACTGTTTCATTCCCTCTTGCATCTTCTTGTGGGTGTAGGATAGTCATGTTATTCAAATTTCCTTTCAATTTTAATTCCTGATGGTTTGCAGAACTCATTTCTGAATTGAATTACTAAATTTAACCACTGTATATTTTGGTGTTTGAAACTTTTTTTTGGTAGATGATCTATGAATTCTTTCAATTGGTATTTCATTTTCTATATTAAGAAGTTTTGGGCAATTCTTTTATAATTATTTTTTGCATTGTGGTGTTAAGACTATTTGTCCTGAAGTATTCTTTTGTAGGACCTATGACCTTTATATTTTCTCTCTGCATTCTGTCTTTGAGATCATTATGTTTTGCTTGAATAGTGAGTCTATTTTCCTTTAATATTATTATTTTTTGCTTTTCTTCTTCTATAATGGCCTTCATTTCTATGATTTGTATAAGCAATCTATTGTTCTTTTTAAAATTTTTTTGGTGAGGCTTGCCATTTCAGATTCCAATTTTTCTATGTTGCCCATTATTTTTGTCATACAGGCCATGAATTCTGCTTTCATAATTATTACTTCTTTTTTTCAACCTCTCAGGAACATCATGCTGTGGTTCCATATTCTTCTCACATTCCATATAAGCCTGTATCTCATCAAGCTTTAGATTATTTTCTTTTTGCTAGATCTGGAAACCATATTTACTTTTGTTGTTATCATTATGTCTATAGATTTATCTGCTAATGTTCAAGGTCTTTGAGTTTTCTCTACCCTTAAATCCTTGGTAATTTCAGTCTTTTTTCCTCTTATTTTCCCTTATTGTTTCCCTTATAGACTGAAATCATTTTTTTGATTTCTTCCCCTCTGATAGTGGCTTTCCAAGGAGATGAATATCAAAGCATCTCAACCTTCTCCCATACTGGAAATGATTTATTATCCTAGATTTTTGCCCCTAAATGACTTTTGAATGCATAAAACTGGCTCCAGCTGGATGCTGAGATCATTCCCTCAGACTTAGTGAAATGCCACATTATTGTTCAGTGATTGATTCAACTGTATCTGACTCTTCATGACCCTGTATGGGATTTTCTTGGCAAAAATACTGGAATGGTATGGAATTTACTTCTCCAGCAGATTAAAGCAAAGGGTTACATAGCTAGTGAGTGTTTAAGGCCAAATTTGAACTCAGGTTTTTCTGATTCCACCTGGCTCTCTATTTAGAAACATCTAGCTACCTCTAGGAATGGCACATGGCTCTCCATATATGGAAATCTTTTCTAGTATCTTGTTCCACTCCTTACGCTCAGCATTGGCAGTTCAAAACATCTTGATGCTTTTTGATTTTTTGTATTTCGAATTTCCATGACTTTGGGGGGGACACCTATGTGAGGTTTGGTGTTGAACTTTATTTCAAAACCAGATGCATATCCTGATTCATTCCCTCCATTCTTGGTTTTCTTGGAAAGATCTTTTGTAACAGAAACTGCTATCCACCATGATTCTGTCTATGGAGTCCCCAGCACCTGCCAGGGTGCTGACAATGGCTATCTGTCACTGTCTAGGCAACAAACTTCTGCATCCTGGAGCTATGATCTCTATGCCACTAGAGAGAGGGAAGAATTGGGGTATGGAGTTCCATTTTTTTGTGAGCAAGTGCAGCTGTTGGTGTAGGAGGTGGGAGATAGGCAAGAGATGCTGAATGAGCTCAATGCAAAAAAATCAGTTCATTTTAAAATATTCCTTAATATTCATCTACCATAACTTATTTAGCTATTCTCCAACTGATGGGCATCCACTCAGTTTCCGGTTTGTAGCCACAACAAAAACCCTATATTATAAATTTTATACATTGTTTTTCATAGCTGTCCACCTTTCATTTTAAATATTTTTAAATTTTTTCCTATGAGATATTTCACATTTCATCCTTTCCTTCTCAGCCTCCTGTTAGACTTTTGATTTAATTTTATTATTTCTTGATGTCTCATGTGCCATTTCCTCCTCTTTGGCTTAGGAGTCATCTTCAGAAAGATTTTTTACCTTTTCCTCCAAATTGTTAATTCTCTTTGTTTATGTCTTTTATAATTTCCCTGTGATTTTTTTTTTTTTTTTTTTGGCTGGGGCAATTGGGATTAAGTGACTTGCCTAGGGTCATATAGCTAGGAAGTATTAAGTGTCTAAAGCCAAATTTGAACTCAGGTCCTCTTGACTTCTGGGCCAGTGCTCTATCCACTGAGCCATCTAGCAGCCCCTTTTCCTCTGATTTTAAGAATAATTTTTAGCTTTTTTTTTTTTTTTCCTTTTTTAAACTTGTGCTTTAATTCTACTGAGTATTGTTATTGGGCTTGTTTACAAATTGCATTTTTTTTTTAAGGCTTTGCATATAAGTATTTCCAAGTCTTTCTCTTTTTTTGGAGTGTTTATGTTTTGAGCTTTACTGTTACCAGAGTAATTCTTTATGATGGTTTTTGTTTGTTTATTTCTTCTTCCAGCCTACATCTTGATTTTGGACTTTTATAGGCTGGGAAGGATGAATGGCTTGAGTTTCTACCCTTTTTATATCTTTCTGTTTCTTTTGCAGTTCAGTTTGGAGCCTTGAAAGTTTTAAGTAATATCATATAATCATATAATGCAGAGAAAATTCTGGTCTGACCTCAGTAATTTCCTGACCAAGGTTGGGGTCTTGCTATTGGGAAGCTCTGAAAATTCAGAGTGGCTAAACTGCTCACTTCCTCTTGGTCAAGAATTCCTACTTTGGTTATTTTATTGCAGGGTTAGACTCTAGGCTAAAGATTAGAATTGAATTGCTCTGCTCCTGGGATCAAAGCCATATAGTTACATTATATGTTCCCTAATCAGTACAAGATAGGCCCCATACTTTTAACTACTCCTTTTCATTCTGAATCTGTTCTTGTTCTTGTTCTTCCTCTTCTTCTTGTTCTTCCTCTTCTTGTTCTTGTTCTTCCTTCTTTCTTCTTTCTTCTTCTTCTTTTTTTCTTTTTTTTCTTTTTTTTTTTTTTGCTGAGGCAATTGGGGTTAAGTGACTTGCCCAGGGACACACAGCTAGGACATGTTAAGTGTCTGAGATCAGATCTGAACTCAGGTTCTCCTAACTTCAGGGCTGGTGCCCTATCCACTGCATCACCTAGCTGCCCTTCCTTATATCTTTTCTTATCTCTCTTTTTATCTCTATGCAATAGAGTGCTTTTCATCAAGAAGACTTTTGATCAGACCCTGTTTATGTCTTCATGGTCTGCAGACTTTCTGTATGTCTCCCTAAGTTGACCTAGGCTGGACAGTTGTGACTTTTTCTTGATTTTTCTGATCAGAATTCAGACGTGATTTTTAGATCATTGTGGAGAAAGGGTAATGCTGAGCTAGATTCAGTTTTTCTTCTTACTCCTCCCTCTGGCATCTTGACTCCCTCTTACACCAGGAAATTTTTTTGAAGGTATAGTTAAGGCCTTAATCGTGTTAGGAATTAGCAAGTATTATTCTATTAAAACATGCATTGACTAGCTATAAGTTCCAGGTCTGGCCCTCTAAATCAGTCCATTCATCAATAAAATAACCCACAGGCTTTTATTAAATGCTCACTGTGTGCCAGATACTGTGCTGGTTGTTAGGGGTATAAAAGTGAAACCGTTCTTGTTCTCAAGAGGCTTAGATTGTACTAGATTCTGAGGCTATATCATTGTCTACTTACATCCGAACTTTTCCAGAATGGCAACCTTCTTTTAATCTTTGGATTACTGTCTTGCTTTTCTTCTTAAATTTTCAATCCCAAAGGGAAAGGTGATGAGGTCTAACACCCTGCAGTATTCCTAGGCATCTTTTGATTGTCTAGCTTTTGGCTATTTTATCAACTAAATCATGCTAATCAGTTTACCAATTAAAATCAGTTTTGGCTGGACTGTTGCTGACTGGCAAATTATATCATGTACTTGTATTTTAAGGTACCCCCAAACTGGTTTCCTATTGATGCTAACTTCCCACATAGAGTCCTGATAGCAATGCATAAAAAAACCTCAGCATCTTTTCTGATTCTGGTTTTCATCTCAGTGGAATAAAAACCGACTTTTACTTATGATTAAACATTAGGAAATACAAGGGTGCAACTCAGAAAACACGACAAAATCTGAATTTCTCAATCCACATCTATCTAAAAATTGATGAGATTATTGTTTGGAAAAGAATGTTTCTTTTTTTAAAAAAATGTTTAACAATTACATTTTCTTCATGAAGTTTTCCTGTCACAGAAGTTACATAAATTAGTGCATGTATAAAGTTGCTCAAAGATTAAGGACTACATTTTAATGTGAAACACAATAATAATTTATAACCAGAATTAGAGGTGGAGAGTGATAAATTTCAGAGGCAATTTAGCCTTTTTGGCTTTTCTCTTTTCCTTACTCTTTACTTGGAAATATGAAAAAGAATCAGAGGTATATCAAGTATCAGAAAATAATAGAATCTCAGATCCACACAATCATGTTAAAAAGCAGTTTTTGAAATTATTTGGAATTGAGGGATATAGGATCACATTTAGAATTAATTTGAGTTAAAGAATGTTTTTCTAACCCAAAGTAAAAGTTTGAGACAATAAAGTGGCTCTTATTTGTAGGAAGAAGTGAATTTAAAGAAAAGACTTGATCTTGTAGTCATTTTTTGTTTTGCTTGGCTCAATGTAATGGATTATAACCAAGGAGCTATAATTTAGAGGTTTTCTAGTCACCTCAGGAACTGATGGAAATCTTAAGCATTGCCATTGTGCTCTAAATTAAAAGAATCTACCCAAAGAAAAGTCAAGAAGTTGCTAGCCAAGAGATGTGGAGAGTAGCAGATATGTTACTTATTACCACCTACTGAATAAGCGAATTAATGTTCTTATCTTAGGAACATAGGATCACTGATTCAGGGATGGAAGGGACATCAAAGGCCATCTAGTTGAATTTCTTTTATCAATGAAGTGACTTGTTTTCTAATTGGTGATGTGAAATGTATAGCCATAACAAAAGTAAAGTCCACCAATTTTACCTTTCTTTATCACTTATTCCTTAGCAAAGAATTTTGGCAAAGGTCAACTTGATTAAAACCTTTTAGCTCTTAAAAGATCAATATAAAATAAGAAATTTTTATGAAAGTTTCCTTGGAAATGTACCTGATTTAAAAAAAAAACAATACCTGACTGAATCTTTTTGTCCATTTTCTGCCTATGATATAGTCTTACCTTGATTATAGTCATCAGCAGCAAGACTGCATTTGTGTGTGTATACACAAATGTAAGTGCATATGTAAGTGTATATATATCTATACACACATACAACTAATATATATCCTCTCTATATATGTATGTGTGTGTATGTGATTAGCGTATTTTGCTGTAGGGTGATAAATATATATCTATATATATCTATATACCTAATGTATACATATACATAATTCATTGTTGCTATATAGTTACCAACTTGGGAAAACTGTGCTTGTCTATACACATACTTATAAATATATATGTATATATGCTCTCTCTCTCCATAATGCACATACATATGTGTTTGTATGTATGTAAATATATGTCTATATATGTATGCACACATACATATATACACACATACATTCATATACACATATATCATTATTAAACCTTATAGCAAGGAAGGAAAGAAGTGTGTTTGTATATGACTATGTATAAATATATTCAATATCCTTTTTATTTTCAGATATGTTATGTATAAGATGGAATTAGCATTGATAGGTATGATTATGCTCTTTGTATTAGTCCAATATTGTTGTTCAGTTGTTTCAGTCATGTCCAATTCTTTGTGACCTCATATGGAGTTTTCTTGGCAAAGATACTGGAGTAGTTTGCCATTTCCCTCTCTAGTTCATTTTACAGAGGAGGAAATTGAGATAAACAGAGTTAAGTGATTTGTCCAAGGTCACAAAACTAGTAAGTATCTGAGAGCAGTTTTAAACTCAGGAAGATGAATCTTCCTGACATTAGACCTGTTTCTCTATCCATTGTGCCACCTAGCTGACCATGTTAGTAGAGATGCACACACACACACACACACACACACACACACACACACACACACAAATGGAATATTCAATTAAAATTTTCTACTTGTTATTTGGCTTTCATTCTCAAAGAGGATCACTACATTGGGGAGAATTTAATTGAGGAAGGGCTGGGCAAGGTCACCTGCCTCACTTTCCCCTCCAGAGCCATCTGGGTCCAGGAGTCAGATATGATGCCTCATCATGCTGTGGAAAGAAAATTGGGTTTTCAAAGTCTCTACTACTTGGAATCAAGTTCTGGAAGGTTGATGTCAAAATGAAATCTTCAACTGTGGACCTTTGTGGAATTTGTATCTATTGTCCAAGATCCAATTTAAATAAGCTTGAAAAAACTTATCACAGGAGATTGACCATATAGTTAGATTTCAATCACTGCAAACAGAGAATCTCACAAAGTGATTTTATATTTAAATATGCACTATTTGAAGTCATAATTATGTTCACATAGTAATTGGTTCCAAATCAAATTGAAATATATGGTGGATTAATTCCTGAACATTACTTAGGTTCTAGCTGTGGTTGACTATCAGACTGAGGGAACTGAGTGACATTGACTCCATCTTGTATCTCATTTCTGGTTTTCACTCAGGTCTCTTTCTATTCAGTTATGAGTCTAGTACAACTTCTGTCTTATAAGACTTTAATCAATTATGGGAATTGTGAGAAAACTTTATTGCATTGCTTGAACCTAGTCCTGAAAGGTGAAGCTGCATCATCTCTTATCTGTTGCTTAGAGATTTTTAACTAAGGATCTAAGTTATGCTGAACAGAAAGTCAGATTCAAAGATTGATGCAAGAAGTTTTCTCAGAATTATACATGACATACAACTCATATGTTTTATTTGAAAACTAGTCCTGGTCAGTCACTTATTGTTTCTTTTTCCTTTGACTGTATACAGATACTTGAGGGAGGAGGAGAATGGTACACGTCTTTTTCTGATTTCAGGGAATTATGCCTGTTTACTCTCCCCTTACCAACTTGTAAAGTCCCTAATCTTTCCTCCAACTAGAAATCAAATTACCTCATTTCATATTCTAATTAATTTTTTCTTTTAGTTAATTGGACTTATTTGATTAATTGTTTTTAATACATAAAAATCTTTTAATACATAAAAATACATACACAAAAACTCTATTCAGGGTTTTTGGACTGACTGGGCAGTCCATTGACCTGTTTATTATGCCTGTTTTGCTAATAAATTGTATAGGTCAAATTGTTCCTCAGTCATCCACCCCATGGGTGGATATTAATAAAAATAATGGGATTGTGATCTGTGCTAATGGAGTGTAATAATGTGCTAACGGGGTGTAATGTAATGAAATCACAGACCCATAAAGCAATATATAGGTATTTTAAATAATAGCAAGATGGAGAGCCTCATAGTTTACTGGTGCTGATATAATGTTAAAAGACCTAAATGGATGGATCTCTTATGGAGACTAATGAGAATATATTCATTAGAGAGACACAGGATGAGATTCTGGGGGTGAGTTGAATTACTCAACATTGGAGGTCTACCTACATTGATGAGATTATGGATTCATTGAATTGTAAAAATATGTATTATTTAATAAGCCTTAACAATAGAGACAACATCCACTCGATGGAACACACAGATGTGTGAATATTATAAACTTTGGCAAATTAGAGTTGATCTAACATTATATTTTGTTGTGCTCCTCCTCTTCCTTTTCCTTCTCTTTTTCTTCTCCTTTTGTCCATATGGGGGAGTTATACCCTTACATGTGGATGCTCTGTTCAAAGCAGTATAAACTTTGGTTACTTATATTTTCCAAGGTATCTCAAGGTTTGGGGCTGAATTTTTTTTTCTTTCTTATTGATTCCATTACTGTTTCATTTTGTTCCCTATACTAGGATAATTAACTTTTTGTCTTATGAAATTTTCATTTATAATTTCTTGAAATATGCTTGGGGAAACCAAGTTTTGATAAAGACCATTCATTGATTAATGCCTTTAAATCCAAATCACTGGTGCTCACAGACTGGCCAATAATAGATCCCAGCCCAAGCCTCACTTGCTCAGAGTTTGGGTTCTGATGGTTCTGGATGACTGTAAATAACAAGTGTTTTTTTTTTGTTTTTTAATTTATTTTTTTAAATTTTATAATTATAATTTTTTGATAGTATATATACATGAGTAATTTTTAAAATAACATTATCCCTTGTATTCATTTTTCCAAATTTTCTCCTCCCTCCCTCTATTCCCTCCCCTAGATGACAGGCAATCCCATACATTTTACATGTGAAGAACAAGTGTTTTTGTTCTGGACAGAAATTCTAAGGATCTCCTCTTCGATAGATTCTTATGTAAAGGTGAACTAGGGCTATTTTTACCTCCATTCTTAACTTAACCTTTAATTACTGAATGGGTGTAGTTTCAGACAAACTGAGACCTGGAAAAGACATGACTTAAAAAGGCCAAGGTCTCCCACTACATCCAGAGCCATTTCGAGTCACTTGACTTATGTCTTGCTATTAGACTCTGATGGAGTAAAGAGTGAGTTGATGACTTTGCACAGCTTTGCCTTACTCAAATCCAATTCCCTTACAAGTTAAGACACCATCATTCTGATGTCCTTTTTGAAAATACAGGACAAACAACAACGGCAAAATTTTATTATGCAGAGATGTTCTCAAGACCTGACTAATGACTTCAATGCTCTCTAAGAATATAAATCTAATAAATCCCTTTTTTGTACCAATGAACTTTTTGTTTTACATGGACAATTCAATCAGTTTTGTTTTGATGTAAAATGCTAATCATAAGGTGAACCTCTAAGTCTTTTAATGGTATTTTAACAGATTGTCTAAAACTTTCCTGCTCTAGATTTTCAGATTTTTATACTATTTCAGTGGTCCCATATCTCTGAAATTTTACCTTCATAGGACCATAAATTTAGAGTTAGAGGGATTTTGCATGTCACATTGGAGCTTACATAGTGGAGAAAGTACTGAGCCTGGAGTTAGGAAGACCTGAGTTAAAATTGGGCCTCAGATATTTGCTGACTGCGTGACTCTGATTACACATATATAAGTTATATATAGGTTACACATGTATAATCATGTTAAACATTAGTAAGACATATAATTTTAAAAGACAATTAAGGGAAGTGGAGCTTATACAAAAGATTTCCTGTGAAATAATCTGACTTTTCTTGAAAATGCAACTAATTTTTTATTTCAGGGATATTATATATTGAACTCTTGGCCTATAAATATGAATGCTACTGACCCGGCTCCACAAACTATAGTATTCTTCACATAAATGAGCCTCTCTTGGGAATCTGAGTCCTTTAAAGAATCTTCAGTATTGCATTATGGAAAAACTACTGGTAAATTCTTTTCACTTCAAATCTTTCATCTCACAGCATTGACATCCAAATTTAAACCAAGTGAAATGTATTGGGGGCATAGAGACTGAGGCAGCAAAAGTGAGTACTTTGATGATAACTAGAAAACCCAGGTGACATTATAGAAACCCAAGCAAATCTAGAATTTCCCCTAAATTTAGAGCATGCAAATACTAATCAAGAATTCTGAGACAAAATGTTCAAACTCCAACTGATTGTAATATGATCTTTGCCATTTGTAACAATCAGTTATTGTCAGATGAAAGATTTATCTAATATAGTAAAGTGTAGTGAAGTCATTCAGAATAGAAGGTACAGGGTCATTTATATAATTTTTATGCTTCTTAAGCTTCAAAATCATTCTTCTGAAGGGCTGAATGACCTTAGTTTAAATTCCAATCCAAATCACATCATTTTATGCAATTCTATTTGCAGCCATGGACAGAATCATCATTAGGCTTAATAATAAAGTACTTTACCTTTCATCCTTGTGTTGAAATCCTCAGTCTGGGGGAGGCTTTGTATGTCAGGCCCCCCTTTTCATTTCAAAACCCATTCATGCAGTGACACATTAACAGAAAAGGCAATGCCACCCAGAGTACTTATTAGTTTAACAATCTCTTGACAGAATTTCTGAGCAGAGCCAATGCATCTCCTCACTTCTGTTTGAGCTAATGTCACACATGCTATTCTTGAAGCCACCATCAAAATCTAATAGAATACTGCTCCAGGTATAGTAGACAGAGGTACACCTGACATCTTCTGTGGAGTGCTGCTTTTTCCTTACTCCATTTCTTTATAATTTCTGACCATTTGAGTATTAAAGTATGAAAGAAATAGCTCTTCTCTTGGTCCAGCTTAGCCTCTTTCTGTTATTCAGTTATTTTAGGCTTTTATATCAATTAAAGTAGAAATTAAAGGGACACAGTATAAAAAAATCTTGCAAATAATTTGGAAATATTTCCCTGTGGAGGTCCAGGATAGGTCTTTTCTTTCTTTAAAGACATGACCTAGTTTGATTAGAAGGAGAAAGGACTGATTGTAGTGTAAGCAGCAGGAAAAGTGAAAGGTGTGTGTGTGTGTGGTGTGAAAGTAGAAGTCAAGAAACAAGGATATGTATCAATAGTAACAGCAGAAGAGGAGAAGCAATGATTCACAAAGTAGGACTCATGGTCTTGTTGACGATGGGCTCAATGTGCCCTCATGCTGATCTGGATATAACAGCCTACAGCCTTCCAAACTTAATTCATTATATAATCTTCAGAAAGATCAAAACAGCCTATCTTTTTCTTAGGTCATAAGTATATGTCCATACGATAAGATAGCAATACAATGGAAATTATTAGAAGTAATGATTAGTAAAGTATCAGTAACAATAATTAATACTATTGGGGCAGCTAGATGGCACAGTGAATAGATTACTAGGCATGAAGTCAGGAATACTCATCTTCATGAGTTCAGGTTTGTTCTCAGACATTAGCTGTATGATCCTGAGCAAGTCACTTAACTCTGTTTGTCTCAATTTCTTCATCTGTAAAATGAGTTGGAGAAGTAAATGACAAACCACATCCATAACTTTGCCAAGAAAATCCCAAATGGGATCATGAAGAGTCAGACATGACTGAAGCAACTGGACAACAACTTTAATAGACCCCATGATACCACTTAACATAGCTCCCCACTTAACATAGCTCCCCTCCATCTCTAATATTTTATGATTGTATATATATGCAAATAAGGTATAAATCCACATTCAAGGACCAGAGGAAACAGAAGACATTTAAAGAGGAAGAAAGGAATAGATGACTGATATTTCGTGAAAGGAAAGAAGAGAAAGAGAAAAGGTAAGATTTGGATAGGAGATATATTTCTATTAAAGACCTTCTTATAGAGAACATGGATATCCTAATTACATATCAAAGGCAACAGAATAAATGAATGTTCAATTGTAACAAAACATGGAGAAAGCCCAGAAAAAAAGCAGCAAGTTCACTAAATAAAACCATGTTTAAAGGCTCCTATTATAACTGATATGGATTACAAACAGGAAATTTTTCATGGATTTTGGCCATATGACATAAATGTTAGAGCTATAAGATTGACAGAGATTTGGGAATCTCACTTCTGGCAAGTGTGGAGAGAAATGAAAATTTTTCAGTGATTTATAGATTTGAACTCATTTCTTCTAATAATAACTAACACTTTGGTTGCATAAAATGAAGACTGGTCATTTTCCTAAAATAGAAGATAAAAAGACAGGAAGAATGTTTAACACTAGGTGGTGGTATTAGCCATTAATTGAACCTGTTCTGAATCGATCTGTCCACAATTTAAATAGCTCTGAGCCTCCACCTACTGAAAAAGTTATCTCCTTCTTAATCTATTCTCTTTCAATCAGCCCTAAATATAGATAGATAGAAACTTCTGTGTTGAACATTCTTCTGCTCAGTGCACTGTTGACTACTTATTAAGATGGTTAGTTCCTTGCTCATAGAGTAAGACTAATGGGACCAAAGACAGTCCTGGACATGGAAATCCTGCTCAGCCATTCTCCTCTCTTGCCTCTCTGATCTTGGAGTAGAATTTCTGGTGACTAAGAAGAGCTTCAAGTCCATCTTTGTCCCCTTAGTACTCCTCGCCCCTAAACTTTTGGCTTTTTGGTTCAGAATAACCTGAAGTACATATCTAAACTTATCAAATGAGGTATAGTTATTTACCCCCTGATTAATATGCCTCTCTCTCTACAGTATAGTGTATGAAGAAGAATGACCATCTTGAAATATTGGAAGAAAATTTTCAAAGGAGAAACAAAGAATAAGAAGAATCTGAATAGGTAAAAGAGCATGTTAAACTTTCATGGGAGAATGGATAGTTGAAGAATGTGACAGAGAAAAAGAAATGAAGTACAATACTTTATCCCAGCTACTCTCTCAATTCTACTTGAATTCATGAGTTGAGTCCTCATAGAAGCACTAGTATTCAGATACTACTCTTATACTCAGAATGTAACGGGGATGAAGCACAAGAGTAGGATACATGTGTGGCAAAGATAACTCACAATTTCTGCTACTCCTAAACCTGGAAGTCATTTCTCTGTTTGTATCATCTTCATTCACTTCCTTTGGTTGTAATAATTCTACTGGGGTGTAATGGTGGTCAGGGAAGACTAATACATCTGGTGTGAGGGCTGGTGTGAGCCCTTTTCCAGCCTGTTTTCTATTTTTGGTATGCATTTGATTTACCCAACTCTCACTTGTGGCTCCTAGAAGTTGAATAGTAGCATAATAGACATAATAGGCAAATAAGAACAATAGCCATTAAGGCAGCAGAAGCAGTGTTGGGAGTACTTAGAGCTTGGTTGGACATCAAAAATTCCATGGTTATCTAAAGCTTCTAGCAGTGGTCCTCAAACTTTTTAAATAGGGGCCAGTTCACAGAACCTCAGACTGTGGGAGGGCCGGACTATGTAAAAACAAAAACTCACACTCTGTCTCTGCCCCTCAGCCCATTTGCCATAACCCGGGGGGGGGGGGGGGGGGGGGCTGCATAAACGTCCTCAGCAGCCTCATCTGGTTTGAGAACCCCTGCAGCCATCAGAAGCTATTTTTGATTTTTATCTTGTCTTTGGTCTCTGATGCTTTTAAAGAGGAAATGAAGCTGATGCTTTGTGCAACTCTGTTTCACTTGTGTGAGAGTTAAAAGATATCACCCATACCATTTTACCACTTTTACCTACTTCAAAATCCTGCGGCAAAAGACAAATGACAAAGCAACACTGGGAGCTATTGCCACAACCTTGCATGTAAGTGACCTAGGCTACCGAGTATCTCCTCATAGTGGGATTTAGTAGGCCCCTATGTGTCTGAGCAGTCTTTTAAAGTCATTACCTAGTATGAGGAAGGGGCTAGAAAAGGTGCTTTAAAATTATATGTTTCACTCAGCCCTGGCCTTCTTACTGTGGTAGGTGGGGATGCCACTCTACAGTCAAAACACACTCAAAAAATGTATGAAAATGTTTTTTGCAAAGATGATTGCATTCACCATTGTTACATGGCCTTGGGAGGAATGGAATCAGACACAGCAATAATAACAGTGACTTACAGAAAGCATGTGTATCTCATAACCTTCTTATCATCAAGATTATCTTCAATTTACCTAAATACAATAAAACTTTATAGATGCACTCTTGCAGCAAATTTTGGCATTTAATAGATTATTCATTGTAAGAAGAGATAAGCAAGATGTGAGAGTGACAAAGGCAATGGTGTGACATAGAATTCTGGACCACTTGCTGACTTATGCTCTCCAAGCTGAACATTCACATTCAACAAAAGTGAGGGCCCTAAGGGAAGACAACTGTCCAAAGACTTTTAATGTCAACAGATTAGAATACTTCTTCAGGGAGGAACAGTTTGTTGCTAATTTGGAACAAAAGCTGAGCCAACATATGATCGACTATAATGAAGCAGAAAAGGAGGAGGAGGCAGCTTTCACAAATTTACTTATGCAGTGTAACACTGCATTTACTTATCTGTGCCAGAATACTCCCAAACATCATAATTGGTTTGATAAAAATGATGGGGAAATTCAGAAACTGCTAAACAAAAAACAAGAATTTCACAAGGTTTACTAGCAGAATAATGCATTCATCTCTAAGAAGGTAGTATTAAACTCTACCAACAGTGAAGGGCAAGTGAAGCTTAGAGAGATGCAGGCTTCTTGGCTCAATAGGAAGGTAGATAAAATTCAGTTTTATGGTGATAGTAATAATCCAAAATGCTTTTATGATGCTCTGCAGGTTATTTATGGGTCAAAGATTTATGGTATACTTCAACCAATGCTGATGGTGCTAAATAGATTAGGGATAAGAATATGGTCTTAGAGAGATGGGCTAACCACTTTCATAGTGTTTTTAACAGATCTTCATCAGTCAGTCCTGAAGCCATTGACTATTCTTCAAGTTAAAGTTGATACTTCTTTAGTGAAACTTCCAACTGAAGAAGAGATTTAAAATGCCATCAGGATCCTCTTATATGGTGAAGTTCTTAGTATTTATTCTATTCCAGCTGAGATTTACAAAGCAGGGAATTCACTGCTCATACAAAAGCTTTCTGAACATTTCCAGACTATATGGAAAAAGTTCAAAGGATGCCTCCAAGTCCAACTCTATAAAGGAAAGGGAATAGGTTGTCTTATGACAACCACAAAGTGGGAGGGGGATCTTGCTTTTACTCATGGCTGGAAATATACTTGCCAGATTCCTACTTAATAGACTGATCCTTCATCTGGAAGATGATCATGGCTTCAGAAAGGGTTAAGGAATAGTTAATAAGATGTTTGTTGCTCAACAACTGGAGAAGAAATGTCAGGAGCAAAATAGACATCTGTACATAATGTACATCAATCCAACAGAGGCCTTTGATACTGCCAGTGGAAAATTAGAGCAAAATTTCATTATCTGTAGAACGTTCATCAGGATTGTATGTCAGTTTCATGTTGTTTATGCTTGTATGGGTTTTGGATAATGCTCTTGTCTTTTCTCAGTCACCAATGGTGCGAAGCAAAATTGTGTGCTTGATCCCATGACTTGCAACATTATATTTTCAGTGATGTTGCCAGATGTCTTGAAGGAGGATAAAAATTGGTCATAGTTAGCTATCTCATAATTGGTAAATTATTTAACTTGAAAAGGTTACAAGCTAAGACTAAAGTAGAGAGTTGGTGGGTGTCTTTTTGTTTGCAAATGATTGTGCATTCAATGCAGCCTCTGAAATTGAAATGCAAGAAAGTATGGATTGATTCGTCATTACTAGTGCTAATAATTTTGGCTTAACAAAGGATCTCCATCAGCCATCACCAAAACCATCCATACATGGAGCCATTGGTTGCAGCAAATGGAGAATTTTGAATGCTATGGATAAGTTCACTTACCTTGTCAATATTCTTTCCAAGGGTTGTACACACTAATAATGAGGTTGGTACATGCATTGCCAGAGCTAGCACAGCATGTGGGAGGCTCAGAAGGAAAATGTGTGAGAGAAAAGGTATTAGACTGACTACCAAATCGAAAGTCTACAGAGCCACAGTGTTGATCTCATTGTTGCATACTTGTGAAACCTGGACACTGTACCAGCTCCATTCAAGGAAACTCAATTCCATTTGAATTGTTTTTAAGAAAATTCTGAGGATCACCTGGCAAGATAAGGTATTGGACACTGAGGTCTTTTCTTGTGCTGAATTGCCAAGCATTCAGATTCTACTACAGAGAGCACAACTCTGATGGGATGGCTACATTGTTCAAATGCCAAAAATGTACTTGCCTAAAAAATTATTTTACAAATAATTCATGCAAGGAAAGCACACACATGGTGATCAGAATAAAAGATAGAAGGACATACTTAAGGTCTCCCTGAAGAACTTTGGAATTGATTGTATAACATGGGAAATATCTAGCAAAAGAATACCCAGCAGGGGTGCCTGCATCAAGAAAGATCCTGTGCTGTAGGAGCCAAGCAGAATTGCAGTAGCTCAAAAGAAGCATAAGATGCCCAAATTTACAGGCATTTTCCTCCCATATGATCTTATGGAATATTTGTGCCCAACCTGGAGTACAGCTTTCTGAGCAAGTACTGGTCTGGTGAGCCAGTTGTACTTTAACATTGTACTTTAATTCCAACATAGTGATGATGTCATTTTGATCTTCTTTGAGAATGAAGAACTTTAACTAACCAACTCTTTTCTGCCCTCTGGTAAAAATGAAAGGCTTTGCCTTCAAGGCAAACTTCTGAACTTGGATTTCTTTAACTTTCAAATAGGATGTCATATTACTGAAAATCATCCATTTAAAGAAACAACCCAGAGTTGTGGCTAGTTTGTTTGCCAAGTCCATTGACCTGTTCTAGTTCTTGACACAAAGAGGTTTGATCGTCATAAAGGAATAGTATAGACACATCTTGTCTGTGATTTTATGACATTATTCTTCCTCCCTCTTTCCTTCCCTCCATCGCTCCTCCCTCCCCCCCCATCTCTTCTCCCTCCCTCCCTCCCTCCCTCTATTTTTTCTTTCTTTTTTGACTTGCTAATATGGGAGTTTGTTTTGCATGATTATTCATATTTGTAATAATTTTTTTTCTTTTTGATCTTTTCAATGGCCAGTAGAGGGAGGAGGAAGAGAAAGGGAAAGAATTTGATACCAAGAATAAAATAAAATTGAGTTATTAGAAAAGAAAACATAATGACCAACTATGATTTCAGGGAATGGATGATAAAGAATGTTAATCAACTCCTAAGAGAAAGGTAATAAAGGTAATAAACTATTTCAACTAAGACACACATTTTAATATGTAATATGGGAGTTATGAAATGAAAAAAATTTGAATTTTGCTTGACAATTCATATAGATGTTTTCTATATCAAAAGTGGGGAGAGGAATTGGGATGGAAAGAGAATAGATGCTAATTGCAAATAGTAAAATTCAATTAAAATATCATTCTTATTCAGATGACAAAAGTCTATACATTTGTCTTAATTTCTCTTCTGAGCTCTGTTCTCTCTCATGAGTCCCAATGTCAAATCACTGTTTTTTAACTCCTGTAAGGAAAGGAAGAAGGTGCATTTCTTGTTTCTTCTTTATGGGCTTTGTAAATACACAGAATTCTTTTTTTTTCTTCCTTTTTTGAGACTAGATTTCTTCCTTCCTTCTTGTACTATTTTTTCTAAAATGTAATCTTCTCTTGTTGGGGTTTTCTTGGGGTCTCTGGAGGCAATCTTCGTTTCAGTTTAGTAATCAGCCAGGGGTTAAAGTCCAAATCCTTTATTATCTCTTTCAAAGTCTTATCTCCTTTCCTGGGGCCCAGTTAGCTTTCTTAGAGGCCTATCTCTCTCCTTGGTTCCAAGAGCTTGAGCTAATGCCTGCCTTCTCTGGTTTCTGAATCTTCCCCACTGAATCCTGGTTGAGGCTCCTAGCTTATATAGGCTCTCTTAAAGATGTGAATCTTGTAAAACTATAGTAACTACTAAGTACATGTACTGAACTAGAGAACTGTTAAGTACCACACTAAATTAGGTAACTATTTTCTCTATCAATTCCACTGATTTAGCACCTTGTTTCAAGTTCTGGCCCATAACACCCCCTTCCTTCCTTCCTTCCTTCCTTCCTTCCTTCCTTCCTTCCTTCCTTCCTTCCTTCCTTCCTTCCTTCCTTCCTTCCTTCCTTCCTTCCTTCCTTCCCTCCCTCCCTTCCTTCCCTCCCTTCCTTCCCTTCCCTCCCTTCCCTCCCTTCCCTCCCTTCCTTCCCTTCCTTCCTTCCTTCCTTCCTTCCTTCTTTCCTTCCTTCCTTCCTTCCTTCCTTCCTTCCTTCCTTCCTTCCTTCCTTCCTTCCTTCCTTCCCTCCTTCCTTTCTTCCTTCCTTCCCTTCTTTCCCTTCCTTCCTTCCTTTCTTCCTTCCTTTCTTCCTTTCTTTCTCTTTCTTTTTTTTTTTTTTTTTTTTTGTTGAGACAGTTGGGGTTAAGTGACTTGCCCAGGGTCACACAGCTAGAAAGTGGTAAGTGTCTGAGACCAGATTTTAATTCAGGTCCTTTTGACTTCAGGGCTGGTGCTCTATCCAGCTGCCCCACCTAGCTGCCCCAAGACTAGATTTCTGTATCTTACTAAGGTAGGCTCAAGTACATTGGCCATTCATGGTTCCAATCCTACTTCTGATTGGCATGGAAATTTGACCTATCCTGTTTTTAACTTGGGATGGTTAACCATTATTTAAGCAACATATATTGGAGTTTTCAGCAGCATGTCAGATAGAAAGACCACATGGTGTTCATTGGGCAGTGGCAAAGAAGAGAGTAATGTATCTTCTTTAATATTATTTTTACTGATAAAATCTTGTTTCTAATCTTACTCTATTTGTCAGTATCAGGAACTTTGGTGTCCAAAACTTTGGGTCTATGGTAACTGTGTATGCTGGAAGTATGGTGTGAGGTGTGGTGTGACTGCAGCAAAAGCAGAATCAGTTGCTAGGTCATATGCCTAAAAGAATTACTTACCTAGAGGGTGACTAGTGGTCCCCGGAAGGAGTTCCTGAGTATACTTGTTCTTTCATACAAGTTGGTTCTAGGCGGGTTTTAGTAACAGTGTGAAAGCTATTTTCCCTTATCACAGAGACTACTCACCTCAATGAAACTACTTCATCTGTAAGTATGTGCTGTTCCCATAGCCCCTTTTTCTTATTGAGTGATTCCTCCTAAAACATCCATTTTAAGAAGAATAATCAAGCCATTTATGTCTTCCTTCTTCAAGTTCCACTACTGACTTTCTGGACTTTCCTATATTGCCAAAGTTCATTCAAATGTTGTTTTCCCCCATTAGAATGTAAACTCTTTCAGGGAAGATCTTATCTTTCTTTCAGCTCTTGTTTTTATTCCCAAGGTTTAGCACAGGTCCTGGCACTCAACAAATACTTAATACATGCTTGTTGGTCTAACTTGATTGTAAACCTAGCCTGGGAGTAAGGTAGGTAGTCTGGGGGTGGTATAGACAGGGCAGCAGTGGTATAGACACTGTTATGTCCAAGACTTTTGGGCTTAGGACCCAGAAAGATCTGAGAAAGAGAATTGATGATTTCTCCTGGTCCATTTTCCTTCTTTATCTAATTCCAAAAATCTTAGTGCTTTGGTGCTGGAAGTTGTCTGGTTTGTATGCTTCCCGAAAATGAAACGCTTAGATATGATAGAGAGAAAACAGTTTTTAAAAGAAATTTATTCTCAAACATCTTTCTCCCAAGATACATTCTCCTCTCACCTAAAATTCTCATAATCTCTCTAATGGTTTAGATAGGCCAAATCTTTTGTCTTTTGCCTCCAGGAGGCTGTTCAGTCTACCAGCCTTTTCTCAGCACTCTTTAGTTTATCTGATCAGGAGGTTAATCCTATAAGGACCTGAAGGGAAGTAAAAACTGAGAGGTAAATTTCTTTTTTTTTCAAATATATTTTTATTGATATCATTTATTTATTTACCAGAAGTTCTCCCTATACTCCTTTTGTGTTTTCCCAGAGAGCATCCCATATAATAAATAATATTTTTAAAGAAAAGGAGGGAGAAAAGAAAAAAATCAGCAAAACTAATCAATATGAAGAAAAACCTGAAAACATATGTAATGTTCCATACTTCCTACCTCTTCAAGGGAATAGAGTATTTCTTCCTTTCTCTTCTTTGGGGCATACTTATCCTTTGTAATTTTGCACCATTCGTGTATGATTATTTTGAGGTTGTCATTTTTCTCATTTACATTTTTGTGGTTATTGTGTGTATTGTTTTCCTGATTCTGCTTTCTTCTCTATTTTTCAGATCATGTAAATCTTTTTACTTTTGAGAGATTAATTTCACTTGGGAAGAATGTGACAATGGCATTAGCTTGCATGGATGGGAAATTGAAGAATTCTTGGAAGAGGAGCTCCAAACTAATGGGGATTATTAAGTGCAAATGAATAGTAGAAGGGAAGAGGGGTAGACTCTCAGCACAAAACTTCATGTGCAGCATGATTTTCCCTGATGACTTGACCTAATGTTCTTGGGTCTTGTAGTTGTTTTTTTGTGAGCTACTTGACATCCATGATACTTGATTAAACTCTGTCTAATGTTTTAAATTCCTTTATATTTTGGAGAGAGAGAAAGCCATATTTGAAACTTCACCTCATCCCTTGTCTTTTACAGGGTTTAATACCAAACTCTAATGTTTCAATATTCTATAAACCCTTCCCCCAACACATATGCCATTTAGCAGCTTTCCTCCATGAAAGGGAGATAAGACTCATCTTTTGGCTTACATGACATTTCCTCTCTTGGAAAGCACTTAAATGTGCATGAACTGGGAACACTTTCTGCCCTTCCTGATCGACAAATACCATTTCTCAGAATAACAGTTCCAGGCAGCCCCAGCTGGCTGCAGTCAAGAATTGTTTAAAGGATAAGATGTATCTGGCTTTAAGACATGGGATCAGTGTGAGGGCAGACTGTTTGTGTCTCTGGAGAATCCAGATAGGTTAAGAGTTAAAGTCCTCAGGATCACTCACTTTATATGTGAATGAGTGCTAAGTAAAACAACCGCTAAGCAGAGACAGAGAAGGAGGCAGACTGACTGACTCTTTCCAGCTCTTGAGTAGCCCCAACTTGACTCTCCCAGGAGATAAATTTCATTCCTTCTCTGCAGAGACTGTGAATGCTTTTTTCCAGACATGAAGGTAAGATATGCACACCTCTGATTTGTGCCAATGAAATCATCTCTAAAGGGAAACTATTTACTGAGAAAACAGAAAAGGCAATTCCCAGCTATGGGTTGGGTTAGATGATTTCTGGAGCCACTTTTAACTCTTAGATCTATGAAAAGAGAGAGGAAAGAAACATGGGCTGGTGATTATTACAAAGCTTTAAAAATCATGCTTTAAAAGACTTAAGAACTTTGATCAAGTCACTGCTTCATAATGATTCCACAGGGCTGATGAAGAAATAAAGCAACCCACCTACTGCTCAGTAGTGAGGGACAAGATGCAGAATAAGCATGATTTGTGTGAAAATTTATTTTGCTTGACTATTTCTGTTCATTACAGGAACTTCTTTTCCTTTTTTTTCCTTCTTCCTACAAGGATTATGGGAGGCAAAATGAAAGTAGAAATAAGGTATTACAAAAGGAAAAAGGAAAAGAAGGTCATTGACATTTTTAAAAAAAAGAAATATGCATGTAAGAGAAGGAAGGCCAGAGAGAATCACAGAGTAGTAGAACAACTTTGAAAGTTATATATTGAATTTATTAATATAACTATATATTCAGGAGAAAAACAGGATATATGAAAATTCACATTTCAATGGGAAATCTATTATACTCTGTATACAGAAATGACCATTTTATTTGGTGTTCAAAATAAATTTAGTCATTTTGAACTCAAATCTATTTAAACAGATAAATTTAAATAGTTCTCTAAAGAGAATTCTCTGTAAACTATACTGTCCTTGAGGGCAGGAACCATTTTTTTGGGGTAAGGGATTTCTCCTATTTAGCAGTTCCTGGAACCTAGTAAGTGCTAATAATGGTTGTTGATTAATCAAATGGGTGAGTCAACAAATCCATGTCTGGAATTTGATAGGAACTGAAAATAGAGACAATATTTAGGAAAACAAAATGAATCAGACTCAGAGTTATACTTCAAAGATTTCATCTTTATAGGTATTCCTTTATTAATGCAGAATTTAATTCCATTCCCACAATAGAAAGTTTTAGGAATTGTTGTGACCAATATCTATCATCTATCTATCCTTATTATGTTGTATAAAATAAATATGTAAATAAATATAAAAAAAATAAAAATTTATTTATAAATAAATAAATAAACAAATATATAAATATAATATATATATACTATCATATATATGTGATATGTATATATATCATATATACTTTATGTACTGGCCAACTCTCTGATGTTGAGCCTCTTTGAGGTTATTAAGCTGGTTCTTGGATAATATATCTTACATCTCCTTGGGCCTATTTAGCTTGATATGTACCTGCCAGAGGTAGATAGGCAAGTAAGAAAAATGTATTGTTTATTTTTACTATGTTCCAGGCATTGTACTAGTTGCTAGGATTACAAATAGAGTACAAAAAAAATCCAGTCTCTGCCCTCAAGGAGTTTACAATTTAGTGAAGAGAATACATATTGTTGATGGTTGTTGTTCAGTCATTTCAGTTGTGTCTGGCTCTTCATGATCCCATTTGGGATTTTCTTGGCAAAGATGCTGGAGTGGTTTGCAGTTTCCTTAGTTCATTTGACAGATAAGAAACTGAGAAAAACAGTCACAGAATCATCCAGCTAGTGTCTGAGGTCAGATTTGAACTGAGGAAGATGAGTCTTACTAACTTTAGACTTGGCATTCTATGTACTGTAACACCTAGCTGTCCACAAGAGAACACTTAAAAATGAGCTGAAAAGAGGAGGAAGAGAACATGACACTTAGGATGCAGGCAGAAAATCCTGACAATTAGAAGCACAGTTGGGGTGTAGGTGGGGGGGAAATGGGAGTCTCAAAAGAACTCATGAGTGGAGTTATAAGACTGACATAGCATATATTCTAGAATGAGAAGGCTCTAAACCCTGAGAGAGCTTGGGTTGTGCTAGCATATTTTTCAAAGAGCTCTGCCATGATGGTTTTGGAAAAGAGGTTTTAGTTTTGAAGGAAGTTTCAGCTGGTTATAGCAAATTAATGAAATATGAGGCTAACCTGAAGCTCTTTTCTGTTGTTCTTTTCCAGGTGTTCATGTTCATTTTAATGGTGTTGATGGAAAGTTTTCAAGTTTTTTCCAGGTGAGAATTTGGAAATAGGGTAAGAAGGAGTTGGACCAGAAGATCTCAGTTTCCATTTAGTTCTGAAAGCCTATGCCCAGTTTCTATGTTAATTAAGAATGTTCATATTTTTGACAGTTCTTTTCTTTCCTTTTTCTTTCCTTTCCATTAATTTTGTAATTGATGGTTGCATATGTGGCAGTCCTTTCCAAGCAGTTAATTGCCTTTGGCATCCCTATGATTCCTGGTCAGAATGTGATGGCTGTACAAAGACTCAGGTAGGACTTCATCATGTTTTTATTTATGTATGTGTAGAATGTCACTTGTGAAAGTGAAGTCAGGCAGTATCAACTTTTTAAATACTTTGTGTGTTTTTACTTTCCTGGGAGTAATACTTTTCTTCAGGAAAAAACAAAACAAAACTATGAATGTTATTTTGAAGGCAGAGGAGAGACAACTGAACATGGTGATAACTAGTTCAGAGAAACTGAGGTGTGTTCCCTTTACATTTCTGTGATAAGGAATTCTTAAGACAGAGCTAAGAGGGGGCCAATATGCAAAGGGGGATTATGGAATATTTTTTCATTATTGATAATATTAAGGAATAGGGAGATCATTAAAACCTCAAATTAATGGTTGGCTAATTTGAATTTCACATTTCCCTTCCCCCCTTTTACTTTTGAGTGGAGAGATACAGTTTTCTCGTTAACAGTGAAATAGCCGAAAGGTCAGAAGTGAAACAAAGGGGATGAGTATTTCACAAACTGGATAATCAATGCCTAAGTAATTTAGAATTGATCATACCAACTAGCTTCCCTGTTTTCTAGCTATCATTGAACTGGAAAAGGAATTTAATATGCATGTAGATGAGAGAAGGGAGCTCTGGGAATTGATTCCAGACTTTTTAATCAGCGGTTGGGTCAGTGGCTACAAATAATATTGAGAAATGTGTTACATCATTATGTATATTCTCACAGTGAGAAGAAGCCTGACTTAAAAATCCTGTCAGGATGTTGTAGAGTTCATCTTGAAATTGGGGGATGCTTTTTGTTTCGCTTATCTATCTATCTATCTATCTATCTATCTATCTATCTATCTATCTATCTATTCATTCATTTATTTAATTTTTCTTTTATTTATTTACTTATTTCCCCTTTAGTTACATTCAAAACTGAAAAAAAATTTTACATTTGCTTCTAAAATTTTTGAGTTGTAGGTTCTTTCCCTTATCTCTACCCACAATTAAGAAATCACTTGTGAAGTTATGCAAAATATTTCCACAAAATTCAAGTTGTGAAAAAAAAACCTCAAATAAAAATAAAAACCCTCAAGAAAAATTAAGTTTAAAAAAAGAGAGAGAGAAAGATAGAGAAAGAGAATGCTTCAGTTGGTATTCAGATATAATCCAGTTCCTTCTTTGGGTTTGGACAAGATTTTTCATCATAAATCATTCAGAGTAGTTGTGGATGATTATACTACTGAGAATAGCAAAATCATTCACAGTTGAAAATCCTGATCATTGCTATTACTTTGTATATAGTATATTTCACTTTGCTTGAGTTCATGGAGGACTTTTCATGTTGTTGCTTTTTTTTTTTTTTTTTTTTATCCCTGAGCGCATCCTGCTCATCATTTCCCATAGAACAATAATAGTTCCATAAACTATAGTTTATTGAGCCATCCCCAATTGATGGGGCTTAAGGGATGCTTTATAAGGCTGTTTTAAAAATGTTTTTTTAAAGACATTGTCATTAGCATTATACTTTTATTCACTATCAGGATAATCATGATCATAATTTATTTACTTAAAACCTATGTGATTGTGTTGTATAAAGAGCAAGAAAAATGGCTTCAGATTCTAACTTTTAGAGGTATAGAATTCAAGTCACAGACAGGAGAGAGTTGTTTTTGGTGTCTATTGAGGTCTTTCCTAACTTTAAAATTCAATGGTTTTTTGAAGACAGGGGAATGAAATAGAGACACATGGGAGAATTACAATAAAATTTAAAAAATTTAAAAATATTTATAGTCACAAAAGATATTGAGAAGGAAACTAAAATCAGGACCTAGCAGAACTCTTAAATGCCAAAAATAATTTATTTTGACATGTGGTCAATCAAGGAGTATTTATTAAGCATTTATTATATATCAGGAATTATGCTTATTGCTGGGTGGGTGGGGAAAAGCAGGAACTCCTGCTTTTAAGGATCTCACAGTCAAAGGGGGAAGACAATAAAGGAACAACTATATACAAACAAGAAATAGACAGAATAAATTGGAGAAAATCAACAAAAAGAAGGCACCAGCATTTAAGGAGGATAAGAAAGCCTTCTTGTAGAAGGTGGAACTTTAATTGAAATTTGAATGAAGCCAGGAGGAGGTATAGATGAGGAGGGAGATCTAGGTGTGGAGGAGACAGCTAGTGATTCTCATGAAATTGGGAGATGTGGAATCTTATGTGAATAACAACAAGGAAGCCAGTATCTTTGGATTGAAGAATATATTGCATGAGAGTAGGAGATGGAGGAATAAGAAGACTATAAAGATAGGAGGGGGCCAAGTTATAAAGAGCTTTGAATGAAAAATGGAAAATTTTATGGCTGATACTGAAGATAATAGAGAGCTACTGAATTTTTTTGAATGACGGTCCAGGGAGAGTGATGAAGTGAGACTTGGGTCTTAGGAAGATTACTTTGGCAGCTCAGTGGAGTGGGTTGTAGTGGGAAGAAACTAGAAACCATCAAGTTATTGTAATAGTCTAGGTAAGAAGTGATAATGGCTTGCCTGGAGTAATGGAAGTGTGAATGAAGGACAAAGAGATTTTGTCAAAGTAGAAATGAGAAGACCTGGAATCACATTGGATATGTAAGATGAGTACCAATGAGGATTTGAAAATGATAGTACTGAAATTTTTGGGCCTGAATGATTGGGAAGATGGTGGTACCTTCTACTGTAATAGGAAAATTATATAAAGGGAAGGGTTTGGGGAAAAGTTAATGAGCTTGTTGTAAGACATATTGTATTTGAGATGGCCATGAGACAGATGTTTAATAGGCAATTGGAAATGCAAGACTGGAAGTTAGGAGAGAGATTAGAGTAGAGAGATTAAGTAAATTTGAGATGATAATTGAATTTATGGTAATTGATAAGAAGTGAAATAATATAGAGAAAGAAGAAAAGGGTCGCCAAGGCAGAGCCTTTTTGGACATCCACAGTGTGAATGACCTGGATGAAGATTTAGCAAAGGAAACAGAGAAGTAGTGGTTCAACAGGTAGAAGAACAAGAGATTGGAATTCTGAAAACCCAAAGATAAGAGAATATAAAGGAGAAGATGATTGGCAATGTTAATAGCTGAAGAGAGGTCAAGAAGAATTGAGGAAGGGCATTTATTTGGCCATTAAGTAAATTGTTCTGGAGAGAACAATTTCAGTTGAATGATGAAGTTAGAAGTCAGACTGAAAAAAGTTATTATGAGAAAGAGGAGAGGAAATGAAGACATCTATTCTAGAAAACCTTCTCAAGGAGTTAAGCCACACAATTAGGAAAAATATGAGGAGATAGCTAGTAAGTCTGGATGAAAGCTTTTTGAGGATGGGGGAGACATGGGCATATTTATAGGCAGGAACGATGCAGTCAGCAAATGGAGAGAGATTGGTGGATAGAGGTGGCAAACTGCTGGAGAATTTAGTATGTAATGGGATTTACAGGCAAGGAGAAGGGATGCCTTTTCATGTGAGAAATAAGTGAAGGAGGAAATAGTGATGGATGGCATCTTAGTGATGTGAGATGAGGAAGAATTCTATGAATGGCCTCATTTTTTTCAATGAAATATGAGACAAGTTTCTCAGCTTGATCCCCTGGGTGGGGAGGAGTCATGAAAGGATTGAAGAGGGATGAAAAGGTTTGTAAATTCCACTGTGGTGAGTGGGATAGTGAATCTGTTAAGGAATTACAAAAGGATTTCCTTGACCAAATGAAGATTAATCTGGAATCCCTCCATCCCCTTTTTTTTTGGTCCAGACAATTGGGGTTAAGTGACTTGCCCAGTGTCACACAGCTAAGAAGTGTTAAGTGTCTGAGGCCAAATTTGAACTCAGATCCTTCTGACTTAAAGGCTGGTGCTCTATCCACTGTGCCACCTATATGCCCTCTTTTTCCCTTTATTTAGGAACACATGAATAGGATAATTGAAAGCTGAGGTTTGATAGGATAAGATTGACAATAGGAAAATGGGCAAGGGAATTAAAGGAAGGAAGGGAACAAATATTTATTAAGCATCTACCATGTGCTAGCCATGGTGCTTTACAAATATATGTAATATTATAATTAATTATTAATTAATTAATTATATTTAATATTATAATTATAATGTTATTATTCTCATTTTACAGATGAGGAAACTGAGAACAACAATGATTTGAGATTACATAATCACTAAGTATCTACTGCTACATTAATTTATATATATATATATATGTATATATATAGTTATTTACAGGTTGCTTCCCTTCATTACTGGAAACTCCTAGAAGGCAAGGCCTGTTTTTGTCTTCTTTGTGCCATGTTAGCCCAAGGCAACACAAAGTAAACACTTGATAATGCCTGTTGACTGAGATACAACTTCTGGGCCAGTTGTATCTCCTACTGTATTTCTTTCGTGTTTTAATCTTCAGAAAAAAGAAATGTCGGGAGATATTAAAAAAAATCCTGTTTCTCTATTTTCAGATTCGAAGGCGGCATATAGCAGTTTATGGGCAATATGGTGGCCAGCCATGTGTTGGGAATGCTTTTGAAACACAAGCATGTGTGCCCACAAGGGGGTGCCCAGCAGAAGATGGCTGTGGAGAGCTTTTCAGGTGTTCCTCAGGTAACTTGTTTGCTATGATCTTTAAATGTGTTCGATAAATTTAAGATAACTATAATATTGGAACAGGATACCACCATTTCCTTTTGAAGGCCAAACTCTAACAGATTTTGATTGACTTATTGTTTACATCCACCTTTCCGAGGGCCCTGCAATTTAAAATGATATATCTTATAAGAAGTATTGACACAGGGTAAAAAATATACAAGAATCTATTTTTATGGAGGAACCAGATTCTAATGTCAAGGAGGCAAAAATGAGAGAAAGCAGTGATGCTGGCCTCTGAGACCTTTTGAAATGACATCATTAGGTTTCACCAGTGCATCAGAACAATTTCATCAATGGCATGTATATCTAGGAGCAGTGAGGTTTTAAAACATTCTCACTCTCTTAATATTGGTTTGTAGAACTATGGATTTAGGGATAATAGGGACCTTAGAGATAATTTTATCATCAAAACACAAAATATCAGATTTGGAAGACTAATCAGAGCCACATAGTTCAATCAATAACTTGAAAAATAATTCCCTCTACAAAAGAAGTCCTTAATCTTTGTGTGTGTGTGTGTGTGTGTGTGTGTGTGTGTGTGTGTGTGATGGATCTATTTGCAGTCTAATGAAACTTTTGGACCCTTTTGCAGAATCTGCAAAATTATATCCTGTGATATGTTGCCTACTTTTTTATTAGAAGGAAATGCTAATATCTGGCTAATTATTAGTGAAAATAAAGCTATATATACATAAATATATCTTTATTCTTATGTTATATATGTGTATGTATGCATACACACACGTATATAGTTTTTTTCTAATACAAGTTCACAAAAACCCCTAAAATCTATCCACAGACCTTTTGGGAGACCTAGAAACCTCAGGTTAAAAATCTATGTTCTATAACACAAATGAAAAATAGTATGATATAGTGGCTAAAATTTCGGACCCAGAATTAGGAATACTGGGATTCTACTTATTATCTCTGTACCTTAGCTGTATAACTACTGACAAATCACTTAGTCCCTCTGAACCCCAATTTCCTCATCTATAAAAAGGAAGGGACTTGGATTAGATGATGTCTAAGGTCTCTTCCAGGTCTAAATCTATGGTCTTTTTTTCTTGGAGACTTCCAGTGAGGGGAAACTCATTATCTTCTGAGGAAGCCCATACCACTTTTGGACAATTCTTTATGTCAGGGTTAATTCCATATGTTCCTTACCTCAAACTTTGTTGTTCAGTTGTGTATGACTCTTCATGTAAAATGACTTTCATTTTATTTTTTCTAAAAAAATTTTTTTTTTTGGCAAAGATGCCAAAGTTTGGAGTAGTTTGCCATTTCTTTTTCTAGTTCATTTTATAGATGAGGAAACTTAGGCAAACAGAGTTAAGTGACTTGTCAAGAATCACACAGTTAGGAAGTGTCAGAGGCTGGATTTGAACTTAGGAAAATGATTATTTTTGGTTCTAAGTCCAGTGCTCAATCCATGATACTAGCTGCCACCCATTTATTAAATTCTAGTTCTGACCTCTGTGACCAAACAGGACAAATCTAATCCCCTTTTTTCCTAGGTAAAGGCCCTTTAAATACTTGAAAATAATTGATTTGGAAATGGAAGGATCATAGACTGCTATTAAAGCCTTTTAGCCCAATTCCCTCTTTCACAAAGAGAAAGATGAGCCCCAGGGAAAAGACTAAGTGATTTGCCCAAAATCATATAGATAATAATTGTTAGAAAAACCTCTGACTCTAAAACCATTCTTTCCATTGTGCCATGACTTTAGGAAAACAAACAAACTATATCAAAAACCTGGAATTCTGAACTCAGGTCTTACCTCCATTATATTGTACAGCCCTGTACAATTGTTAGTGAAATTTCTGGATCATTAGTTTATTTTCTGTAAAAGAAAGATAATAAAGATTGCTTGGTAGCCTTCAATGTGACACTGGAGGGCCTTGAATTATATTCACATTATTCTGCCAGTGAAGTACATATATTAAGAAAATGACATAATACAGAAAATGGGGCAATCGATTTTTCTTCTGTTCCCTTTGTTCCTGGCATTTAGGTCAGTGTCTTAGCAAATCATTGGTCTGTAATAGAGACCGAGATTGTGAAGATGGCAGTGATGAAGATCTATGTGAGATCCCTGAAGACAAACCTTTGTGTGATGTTGATAGACCTCCTCCTCATATAGAATACACTGGAGCAGGGTAAGATCAGGTTCTACCTGACATCTATCAATTGGCATCAGTGGCTCCATTCTCCATATTAGTTCTGTGTGTCTAAGTAAATACTATTCTTTTTTCTGGTCTTATCAATTGCTCATAGAAATTTGGTTACCATTTAAAGAAAAGATGGCTCAAACTTTTTTTTCCTTTTTCCTTGTTGATAAGTATTTATGATGGTAAGAACATAACTAAGAGAAGGTTAAGAGGAAATGAACATCCATTGATGAAACTGGGGCATCAGACTGGAAAATTAGAAAAGACAAAACAGAGAGACAGACACATATACATACACAGAAAGAGGTGAGAAAACATATGAATTGCAAGTGAAAAAAACAATGTATTTTGCCACACTGATTGGAAAATGCTTCCTAGAGATATATCTTCAGTCAAGATATTCTTTTTTCTAGGAACATTTTAATTTTAAAATAAAAGTTGGAAAGAGCTACACTGTTAGAATCATAGAATGCTGGAAGCATCTTCAGCTTCATTTTGTTTCTCTCATTTTACAGATGAGGAAGCTGTGGTCCTGAAAGTGAGTGTTTTGCCCAAAGTCACTCTTTTAATTTAGTTTCAAGTTTTCCTATTCCATTGAAATTCTGAAAGCTACTTATAGTTTCCTATACTTATAACAAGCCATGAAAGCTAAATGATCCATATAAAAATGATAGTAATCAATGATTCTCACATTGTTTTTTGTTTTTTTTAAAAATATGGTATACATGAAGTCCTAGAATAGACTCATTTTGGGAGTCAAATTGCCAAAACATAATTAGTTTCATTTAGTTTTAGAGAATTATTGCTTCTCAAGAGCCACCTTAGTTGTGGTACAGTGGAAAGTGGCTTATTGGTTGGTCTTTAAACTGAGCTAATTTTAGCTATTGATATAGCTGTAGACATAAACTGTTGCCATAGATACCATTGTGCTGCAGCTGGTGTAACAAATATGCCCTTAATCTATTTTATTTTCCATACATTAGCGTTAGTGACTACTTAGAGCATGAACATGTGGAAAATGCTTCAGAAATGGTTTGCATTAGTGCTCTGTCCTTTCTATCTGAACTCAATTGAACAGATGCTTCGTTGTAATGAGTTTTAGAGTTTAAAGACTTTTCTAACTTGTGCTTTTCCAGCTATTGCCATTTTGGTTTAAAAGTATCTCTCCTCTCTCATTACAGGTTTAATGTACTAACTGGCCAGATTAAGGATACTGTTATCAATACAAAAACTTTTGGTGGTCAGTGCAGAAAGGTATTCAGTGGTGATCAGAAAGAGTACTACCGGCTGAGTGCAAATGTCCTCTCCTACACATTTCAGGTATTTGATTTAATAATTAAACTTCTGTTTCCTCTCTCTTCTTTAAGGAACACGTTATATCTTTGGTACCCTTGGGTTTTTCATGCATGATTTCTCTGTATTGAATTCATTATGGGTCAGGCAGGGCTGTTTGGCACAGTGAACAAAGTACCTGGGCATGGAGTCAGAAAAACTCATATTTTTGAGTTTAAATCTAGCCTCAGTCACAGAGTCAGACACAACTGAAAAATAACTGAATAAAATGGTACAATTGTCCTCATGATATAATTTTATCTCAGAAGAATCCAGTTATTCATTCATTCAGTAAACATTTTTGGACACCTAACATATTTAGGGTCTACCTTTCTAAACTTATTATGTATTATTCTCCATTCCAGCCAAAATGGGCTTCCATATATAACATTCCATTTTTCTATCTCTGCTTTTGCATAGTCTATCACTCATGACTAGAATGCATTTTCTCCTCAAATTCCATCTTTTAAAGTCTTTAGGTTCCTTCTGAGTTCAGCTCAAGAATTACCTGTTATGTGGGATCTTTTCTGAGTTGCCCACCTTCTATTGTCCTTGCAAGGAAATTACCTTGTAGTAGCTTTGTATACATTCTTTGTTTACTTATAGGTGTACTTGTTTAAATTGGTACATGTTGTCTGGTAGCTGGTGGCTTAGTGGCTAGAACCCTGGTCCTGGAGTTAGGAAGACCTGTTCTCAGATATTTATTAACTGAGCAATCCTGAACAGGACACTAAACCTCTTTGTGCCTTGATTTCTCATCTATAAAAATGTGATAATAGATAAAACCTACCTTTCAAGGTTGTGAAGACCACACAGAACTGGAAATTATTTTCTTTTTTCTCCTCTTGCAACTTTTCTGTCTTACTTTTACCAACTGAAAAATGGAGATAATAATAAAATCTACCTCCCAAGGTTGTTGTGAGGACCAAATGAGATAGATATTTGTAAAGCACTTTTAGCACAATGTCTGACACCTAGTAGCCAGACTAACAATAATAAAACTTGTTCCCCACTTCCTCACTTTCCCCCCAGAATTTAAACTCTGTGAAGTGAATTTAGTCTGTTTGCTTTCCTATTCCAGTATCAGGCACAATGATTGACATATAGTGAACACTTAAAAAATGATTGCTAATTGATTAATAGAAGGCACTCTATTAGCTGCTCTGAGGGATGGAACATGAACAGAAATGCTCATTTCTTTCAAGAAGTCTGCAATCTACCACAAGGGTTGATAAATGCCTGTACAAAAACTACTAAATGTGGAAGATGATAGGTGCCATTTAGAGTATGTGTGTCCAATTTGTTGCCAACTCCTGTAGAATCTACTTTGTAGCAGCTTTCATTTATGTCCTCTAGTCTTCTCTGATTCTGCTATCATTTTGATGTAGCCACTCATCACCTCATGCTTTGGACTATTACAGAAGCCAGGTGTGAGTCTATTTGCCTCAAATCTCTCCTCACCCACATCTATTTTCTGTTCAGCTGTCTAACTGTAGATTTGACCATGTCAATTTCTTCCCCTCAATTCAAGTCAATAAACTCCAATGGTTCCCATCACTTCTAAGATCAGATATAATCTGGCTTCTTCTTCTTACCTTTCTAATTTTTCATGCCTTTCCCCATACCATGTACCTTGTCATACAGGAACACAACCTCTTTATTCCTCAGAAAAGGTACCCCTTCTAATTCTGTGCCTTTTTTCACTGGTTCTCTCCCACCCCAAACCCATGTCTAGATTGTGTTCCTTCCTCATTTCTATTTCCTGCTTTCCCTGGCTTCCTTCAAGTCTCAGCTATTCCACTTTCTGCAAAAATTTTTTTTCTAGATCTCCTTAATCTTGTGTTTTCCCTCTGAGATGATCCCCAGTTTATCCTGTATCTTATGTGAACATAGATATTTTAATGTTGTTTCCCCTGTTAGAATATAAGCTTCTTAAGAGTAATGAGATTTTGGCATCCCCAGCACTTAGAATATCTTAGCACATAGTTAGGTGCTTAATAAATGCTTATTGACTTGGTTTCAGAGAGAGCTTACAACTCCTACATTCTGTGATTCTATAATCAGTGTTTTTCAGCTCTTCCTCTCATGGTGGGAATTTTTATATAATTGTTATTTGATCACTGAAAATTTTGAAACTTCGGCAGACAACATTAGAAGGAAAGGCCACAGGAGAGCCTTCAGGATAGGTTTAGAATTAGAGTTTTTCTCACCTTCTTCTAGGGCTATGTCTTCCCAGCATGTTCTTGAGATATTTTGAGAATGACCCATGGTATTTGATAAATTCAGAAAAGTTGGAAGAAGAAGAATAATAACAAAGAGGAGAATTTCCAACTCTGTGGGAAAGTAGCAGTCTGTAGAAGAGGAATAATTGTGTTAACAGTATGTAGCCTCATTTCTGTTTCCCACAGTGTGGCAAAGTTTTTGGATTGGTATCTAAAATGACTTTCAAGTCACTGAATTTGAAGAGTTTTGATAGAAGTGAGAAGAAATTCTACTTGTGGTAGAATAAGGAAAGGGAATAATCTGACAGTCTTAGACTGGGTAAAAGTGAGTTGGATAGTTGGAAGAACTCTTTGAAATCCAAACTGAATCACTTCCCTGAGGTAGGGAAAGTTCAGGAAAAGGTAACTCAGTTTACACTGGTCCTGAGAAAAATACTTAGAATAACTATTGGTGTGCTAATTGTTACATTAAGCTAAATTTTAAAAATCAAATTAAAAAATTATTCTTATTTTAAAATTTTAAAAATTTTATCACATTTATTCACTTTTTTGAGAGAATAGATTTACAGAGTGGATCCCTGAGATAAGACAACCACCAGATTCAAGGTACTCTATTCATATTCACTTAAAACCATACTAGGATGGTGAGAAAGTAAGAAATATGGGTATCAGATTCAGATATGCCTATATAGAAGTAATAAGCAAAGATATGTCTAGATAATCACAGTGCATCAATTGAACATCTAGGCAGGGCATAGTAGAGAGGTAAATATTTCTATAAGTAGTTAATACATTTTTGTTTTGATCTAGACTTATAATTCCATTAGAATAAAAAACCTCTACTAGTAAGCAAACACCCTCTACCACATGTTCTATTTTATAATCTTAGGGAGATACTTGGGGGCACTGAGAGTAAGTAAATTGGAACTGCTCTTATTGCTAGTAGGTATATAATGCAGGAATTGAACCCAGGTCTTAATGACTCTCAGGCCAGTTCTCAATCCAGTATGTCCTAGCAGCTTTTTGGAGCTATGTGTATGTAGACTTTAAAAGAAAGTTGGTTAATTATATTATTAGTAGATCATGACTATTATGCTTTATTTATAGAAAATTTAGTTTTCAAATATATTGATCATTTATAGTCAATCTATAGTCAAATCTATTGACTATAAATACCTACTTTAATATAACTTAATTACTTTGAGTAAAATTGTTATTCATACTTTTTGTTTATTTTTATTTTAAATTATTTTATTAATCTTTTCTAGCTTTTTTTGCTCTCTGACAATTTTGTGATCACCATAGACTTCTACTTTTTGTATAGAAAACCATAAAAATAAAGCCAATTAGCTGAGCCAGTGTGCTACATATATGTAGCAGTCAGTATCCTATGCTTCTATTGAGAGGAAGGAGACTAGTTTCACCATCTCTCCTCCAAAAACAATATTTTATTTCTTATATTTTGCATGTATAGGAAGAGTTTTGCAACTTAGCACTTAATCGTGTTCCTGAGCTGGAGAAGCTTCAGAAGAGGGTAACTCAGCTAACCAACTGGTGTTGAGAGCAACACAAATGATACCTTTTGGCAATATTAATTGTTTGAATGTTTCCCCTTATACTGAGCTAAACAGTTGATTGTTGATTTGAGAGAATAGACATTTAAACAGATGTAGCACCTGGTGCATCCTCCCATTTCAACTCACAAATTGAGCCCTTCAGTCAAGACTAATCCATGATCAAGGTGTCCTATGGATTTATAACCATTCATAAACATAGTAGAAAAACAAATCAGTGAGATTAATACCACATGCCACACTTTCAGTCTGAATGTAGTAGATTGTAATGGTAAAACTAGATAATTAAAAAGCATTTGCTGATTATCCACTTAGGCAAGTTGTGGATAGTTCTCTACTAGGTATTTATAGGTAGTTCTCTCCCCACCCCTCAAAAAATCTGGAGTAATGTCTTTGGAGTAAAGAACTCCTGCCAATGAAGAAAGTCCTTTTGCCAATGGGAGTCATCTCCTCCTCTGTAACTAGTCAGGGAGGCCATGTGACATTCCAAAATATCCCATTTCATTTTGATATAACTTTTATGGTGGAAAAAATTTTCCTGATATAAAACCTTATAAACTCCTGTAACCCCTACTCATTTCTTAGTTTGCTCCCCTCTTCCTGCTAATTTGTTAAGTTAGAACACATCTAACAACTCTTCCTATGGTAATTTTTTTTTCAGTACTTGAAATGAGATATGTTGCTTCCTCATCTTTTCTTTTCCATGTAAATAGCCCTTTTCCTACAAATGGTCCTTATTTGGCATGGCCTTCAAAGCCCATGTTCTGCTTGCTTTCCTTTGAATATTCTATGATTTATCAGTGTCCTTCCTAAAATGTGGTAGACCTGTACACAATTCTCCAGATGTAGTCTTACCAGGTCAGTGCAGATGGGTAGGCTTTCATGTTCTTTTTATTTTTTTAATTTTTTATTAATTTTTATAATTATAACATTTTCTTTGACAGTACATATGCATAGGTAAATGTTTTTTTTTTACAACATTGTCCCTTGTACTCCCTTCTGTTCTGAGTTTTTCCCCTCCTTCCCTCCACCCCCTCCCTTAGATGGCAGGCATTCCCATACATATTAAATATCTTATAGTATATCCTAGGTACAATATATATGTGCAGAACCGAATTTTGTTGTTGTTGTTGCAAAGGAAGGATTGTATTCAGAAGGTAAAAATAATCTGGGAAGAGAAACAAAATAAAACAAAACAAAACAAAAACAATGCTCACAGTTTACACTCATTTCCCAGTGTTCCTTTTCTGGATGTAGCTGATTCTGTCCATCATTGATCAATTGGAATTGGATTAGCTCTTCTCTATGTTGAAGATATCCACTTCCATCAGAATACATCCTCATACAGTATCATTGTTGAAGTGTATAATGATCCCCTAGTTCTGCTCGTTTCACTCAGCATCAGTTGATGTAAGTCTCTCCAAGCCTCTCTGTATTCCTCCTGTTGGTCATTTCTTACAGAGCAATAATATTCCATAACATTCATATACTATAATTTACCCAACCATTCTCCAATTGATGGACATCCATTCATTTTCCAGTTTCTAGCCACTATGAAAAGGGCTGCCACAAACATTTTGGCACATACAGGTCCCTTTCCCTTTTTTAGTATTTCCTTGGGATATAAGGCCAGTAGTAGTAGTACGGCTGGGTCAAAGGGTATGCACATTTTGATAACTTTTTGGGCATAATTCCAGATTGCTCTCCAGAATGGTTGGATTCTTTCACAACTCCACCAACAATGCGTCAGTGTCCCAGTTTTCCCACAGCCCCTCCAACATTCATCATTATTTGTTCCTGTCATCTTAGCCAATCTGACAGGTGTGTAATGATATCTCAGAGTTGTCTTAATTTGCATTTCTCTGATCAATAGTAATTTGGAACACTCTTTCAAATGAGTGGAAATAGTTTTAATTTAATTATCTGAAAATTGTCTGTTCATATGCTTTGACCATTTATCAATTGGAGAGTGGCTTGATTTCTTATAAATTAAAGTCAATTCTCTGTATATTTTGGAGATGAGGCCTTTATCAGAACCTTTAACTGTAAAACTGTTTTCCCAATTTGTTACTTCCCTTCTAATCTTGTTTGCATTAGTTTTGTTTGTGCAGAAACTTTTTAATTTGGTGTAATCAAAATTTTCTATTTTGTGATCAATAATGGTCTCTAGTTCTCCCTTGGACACAAACTCCTTGGTCCTCCACAAGTCCGAGAGGTAAACCATCCCATGTTCCTCCAATTTATTTATGATTTTGTTCTTTATGCCTAAATATTGGACCCATTTTGATCTTATCTTAGTATGTGGTGTTAAATGTGGGTCCATGCCTAGTTTCTGCCATACTAATTTCCAGTTTTCCCAGCAGTTTTTGTCAAATAATGAATTCTTATCCCAAAAGTTGGGATCTTTGGGTTTGTCAAACATTAGATTGCTATTTTTATTCACTATCTTGCCCTGTGAACCTAACCTATGCCACTGATCAACTAGTCTATTTCTTAGCCAATACCAAATGGTTTTGGTGACTGTTGCTTTATAATATAGTTCTAGATCAGGTACAGCTAGACCACCTTCATTTAATGTTTTTTTTCATTACTTCCCTTGAAATTCTCGACCTTTTGTTGTTCCATATTAATTTTGTTGTTATTTTTTCTAGGTCATTAAATAGTTTCTTGGGAGTCTGATTGATATAGCACTAAATAAATAGATTAGTTTAGGGAGTATTGTCATCTTGATTATATTCGCTCATCCTTTCCAAGAGCACTGAATGTCTTTCCAATTGTTTAAACCTGACTTTATTTTTGTGGCAAGTGTTTTGTAATTTTGCTCATATAATTCCTGACTCTCCTTTGGTAGATATATTCCCAAATATTTTATACTATCAACCGTTATTTTGAATGGGATTTCTCTTTGTATCTCTTGCTGTTGGATTGTGTTTGGTAATGTATAAAAATGCTGAGGATTTATGTGGATTTATTTTGTATCCTGCCACTTTGCTAAAATTCTGAATTATTTCTAATAGCTTTTTAGCAGAGTCTTTGGGGTTCTCCAAGCATACCATCATGTCATCTGCAAAAAGTGATAATTTGATTTCCTCATTTCCTACTCTAATTCCTTGAATCTCTTTCTTGGCTCTTATTGCCGAGGCTAGAGTTTCTAGTTTCTATTGAATAGTAATGGTGATAGTGGGCAACCTTGTTTCACTCGGCTTTCATGTTCTTGATGATTCCTGGACATTTCCTCTTTTAATACAGTCTAAAATTTTATTAGCTTTTTTGTTTGCCATATCAAATTTTTGACTCAGCTTAAACTTTTAATTTACTGAGACCATTAGATCCTTTGCAGACAAACTACTATCTAGCCATACCTCTCTCATCCCGTATAAATGAAGCTTACTTTTTGAACTTATGAGGAACATCTTGTCCCTTGACTACTTAAAAGATTGTCAGTAAAGTTTGTGTGTGGCAAGGTAATAGATATGGCAGCCAAAAAAAAGCAATATAGTGTGGGATTGGCACAAATGAAATATGTCTTATCTTTGCATTTCACAAAAGTGAGAACCTCTGGGAAGAGGAGTTTGTTAGTTGATATGTCTGAATAAGTGAGAAGGAACTAGGAAAATGCACCTGATGTGATTGGATTACTATGGATGAAAGCTACTGACCTTACTAGGGCTACTACTATTATTTCTCAAACATACATCATATTATCCTATCTCTGCTTAGGCAGCAGATGCCTCTTTTTCTTTTGTTTTTTCCCCTCTTTTGATATTTATCCATTTCCAGTGTGTCTTTCAGAACCCAGTTTAAAAGTTTTTTCTAGTTTTCTCTGATTAGGTGTTCTCTGTTCTCTGAACTTCTCTGCCACACTTTTATTATACTTTCATATTGTATCTAGTATCTTAGTTACTATGTTGACAGATAATATGGTGTACAGCACTAGAGGTTTTTTTCACCTGTAAGCCAGGAAAACTTGAGCTCAAGCCCTATCTCAGCCACACATTAGCTTAACCTTTTTTATAATGTAGGAAAAAAATGCTCTAAAACTATAAGGTGTAGGAAAGGTGCCTTTCTACATTGGTAGAGGGAATTATTTTAATCCTGGAGTTTCCTCTGTCAATGAAATTACAGGACAAATCCATATTCCTATGGTATCTGCCTGTGTGCTTGTTCTGTCCTTCTGACTAACTTAAACTTTTCTTTTTTTCTTTTTTATCCTGGAGACAATTTAAGTTAATTGTCCAGGTCACACAGGTAATAAGGGTCTGAGGCAAAATTTGATCTCACATCCTCCTGACTCTAGTGCTGTTCTCTATTTATTTTACTTCATCTTGCTGCCTCTAACCTATACTTTTCAGAAGTGCAAAGATGCTCTCATTAAAAAAAAATATTTCTCAGTGTGTCACACAAAATAGGTATTTAGTATGCATATATTGAATGAATATGCCTTTGTTATTGCAGTCAGTCTATCCTTGCTTACCTATATATTGATTACAAATAATTTTAAATTTGGGATAGCTTTTTTTTTTCTCCTCCTACCTAGCATATATAGTGATTTCTTCTCTTTTCTGCTCAGGTAGCATACACTGTTAGAAAAAATTAAACTAGTATGAGCACTTGCTTAAGCAAGTAAAATGCAATCCAAGGCTTTAATCTGTTACAAAACTGTTTAATACATTCCCATGCCAACTAAGATTTTTTTTTCCTTTTTTATTTTATCTCTCTCCTCCACTATTGACTCAGATCCTTAATAAATCACTTTCTTGTTTCTTCTTATTCATAGCCTTAGTTTTTTAATGTTGCATGTGAAGATCTTTGCTTTGCATTTTGAATACAGAGAAAAGAAGCTTCTAGAGTAATGGAATTGGGCAAAAATCTTTCTGAGGATAGGAATCATAATAGTTGTTCTTTGTAGCTTCTGAAGCCAGATTTAGCCATAAATAAAATTTTCTGTTTTCTTTCCAGGTGAAAGTAGATAATGATTTTAGTTATGAATTTTACAACAGTAGTTGGTCTTATATCAAACATAAGGAAACTCATTTTACATCAAATCATGGACACAGGCATGACTCAAGTAAAAATGAAAACCGAAATGAAAAGGTTAGTAGAAATTGTAGAATTTGTAGAACAATGGATGAGAACAATTTTCCTCTACTAATAGTCAATTGGTGCTACTAATGTATGGGACTTTTCCTTTAACTGAAATATAATGTTTCTGATGAATCATTAACTTCATATTTAGCAAAAATAACTTGATAAAAGGTTATTTTCATTTTTTTTTGCCAAAAATGAATATATCCTACTATGAAGGAGCCAAAATAATCTATTCTTTGAACACTTATATTGTTAAATTGTACTAATGAGGAATTTATTTATAATTTGAATCTCTCATTAAATATTCTATTCTTGTTGAATTTATTGGGCTTTTTTTTTTGACAGAAAATTGTATTCGTAAAAGTTTATCACTAGTTAAAACTTCTTATCTTTAAGGTTGAAGCTACAAAAATTCTCCTAGTCCTTATAGAATAAATTCATGGCCACTCACCATACCTTTTTTTTATCACTTCCATAAGAAAATTATTAGTTTCTAACTGGTGTGTGCATTGATATAACCAGATGGTGTTAATTGTGTTGGACAAAGTAAACTTTAAGGTTAAAGTGATTTTCAAAAATTTAGGATATAGACTTTTCCTCAAAAATCTGAAGCACTTCTAAAACACTTGATAACTGAGTGTTTTTGAGTCTCCTAGCATCTATAGTGGAAAAAATAAACAGTTGAAATAATTTAAGCTAATAACTATGTGCTTATTTGCTTATGCATTTTTAGAGATTATTATTATTCATAATGTACATATTTTTATAGCATTTGCAAATAGACTCTTCCCTAATAATGCAAGCCAAAAGAAAGCATTTACTATTTGAATATGTGATGGTGGCATAAATGAGTGAACTGGCAAAATGGTTTGTGGGCTCTTTTTGTTTATTTATTTGTTTTGTTTGTTTTATTTTTGAACTACTAACAATTTTAGAAGAGGTATCTGGTAGGTCAGTAGATAGAGCACTGGACCTGGTCAGGAAGATCTATTCACTTAATTTATGATTTTCTGACAGAATGATACACTAGAGAAGGAAATGGCAAACCATTCCCCACATAAAGTCATGAAGTGGGGGATACAACTGAAAAATGACTGAATGAAAAAATAGAGTGTGAAATTTTGGCGGACCATTATTGGTTACAAAGAGAATTCAGTATAGGATAGATTGAATAGATCTAAGGGAATTTAATTACTTAAGTAAAAATAACTTTTTTATATTTTATTTTACCTCTAGAATATTCTATTCCCTAAGAGACAGCATTAGAATAAATATTAAGATTGTTTTAATACTTAATGAGTTTAGTTCATTAATTAAGTGACTCTGTGCTTCCCTTCCAAGCTTGAGAAAGAATACAATTCATCCTCCAAGGTCATTAAAGTTGTTCAAGGAAAAAAGACAATGTTCCATTCAGGGAATCTTTATGGATACTAGAACTATGGAAGACTCCTTGATTGTTGTTTTATTCAGAAGGGTTAATTATGAAATATCCAGGGGACTGTGAATGGGGTTAATAGAGGATGGGAGTGGTGATGAGGTGTATGTTGGGAATGGACCATTCTAATTTATTTTTGTTCTTCCTTTAGAATTATCAACTGATGGTTATACAGAACAATGTTGAAGTAGCTCAATTCATTAATAACCAACCAGAATTTCTAAATCTTGCTGAACTCTTTTGGAAAGATCTCTTACACCTCCCTTCTCTCTACGACTATAGTTCCTACCGAAGAATAATTGAATTGTATGGGACTCATTATCTGCAGTCTGGATCCCTAGGAGGAGAATATAAAGTTCTCTTTTATGTGGACACAGACAAAATGAAGGAATATGGTATAGTTATAAAAAGTGTGCTGTTATTCTGTGTTTAGTTGTGTATTACTTCCCTTCCTCATGCTCTGTGAAGTAGTCAAAACTAGCATCTTCTCTCTTCATCACACACAATATCTTTTTGTGCTTTTGTTTGAACTATCTTCCATGCCCAGAATGCTGTTTTTTGGTGAACCAATATTCCATAAAGTAATGTTATATGATAAAACAACTAGTACTCAAGGTGTTCTCTTCAAGAAACTAAGAATTTTGGGATCAATCAATCTCTATTTCTTATAGGACAAAATTGTATTCACCCCCAAATCATAAATACATGTATTTTCTTTGATGATATTTGCATTTTGTAGAACTTATATAGCACCATATACAAATTCTTCTTTCCATACAGGTAGGAGAAAATCATACTAGTTGCCTTAAGTTAAAAATCATCCTACCAAGGGCAATTAAGAGAAAAACTGCATTTTATTCTTCTATCCTACATTAACTCTATACTTAATATACTGGTTTACTCTCTTTTTTTTTTTTTTTTTACCTACATCTACCTTCTTTCCCATCTCTGTCCCTTTACTCAGCTTTTCCAGCCAGGGATGTCTGCATATTTCCTCTTTACTCTTTTATCTAAAAAAAATTTTGATAATAGCTTTTTACCTTCAAAATATATGCAAAGATAGTTTTCAACATTCACCCTTGCAAAACCCTGCATTTCAATTTTTTCTCCCTCTTTTCTCCTAACCCTCTCCTCTAGATAGTGAATAATCCAATACATGTTAAATATGTGTGATTCTTCTATACATATCTTCACAATTATCATGCTGCACAAGGAAAATCAGATCAAAAAGAAAAAAAAATGAGAAAGAAAACAAAGAGCAAGCAAACAACAACAAAAAGGTGAAAATACTATGTTGTGATTTCCATTCAGTCCTGACAATCCTCTTCCTGGATGTAGGTGGCTCTCTCCATCACAAGTTCATTGGAACCAGCCTGAATTACCTCATTGTTAAAAAGATCCATATCCATCAGAATTGATCACTGCATAATCTTGTTGATGTGTAGAATGTTCTCTTGGTTCTACATTTAGCATCAGTTCATATTAGCCTCCCCAGGCCTTTCTGAAATCATCTTGCTGGTCATTTCTTTTAGAACAATAATATTCCATTACATTAATATACTATAACTTATTTAGCCATTCTCCAACTGATAGGCATCCTCTAAGTTTCCAGTTCTTTGCCACTACAAAAAGGGCCGCCACAAACATTTTTGCACATGTGGGTCCTTTTCCCTTTTTTATGATCTCCTATGGATACAGGGCCCAGTAGAGACACTGCTGGATTAAAGCATATGCACAATTTGATAGCCCTTTGGGTCTAGTTCTATGTTGCTCTCCAGAATGGTTGGATCTGTTCACAAGTCTTCCTACAATGTATTAATATCCCAATTTTTCCACAAGTCCTGCAACATTTATCATTATCTTTTCCTGTCATCTTAGCCAGTCTAAGAGGTATAAAGTCATATCTCAGAACAATCTTAAATTGCATTCTCTGACCAATAGTGATTTAGAGCATTTTTTCACATGGCTAGAGATGGTTTTAACTTTATCTGAAAATTGTCTATTTATGAACATTTGACCATTTGTCTATTGGAGAATAGCTTGAATTCTTATAGAGTTGTATCTATGTATTTTAGAAATGAGCCCTTTATCAAAATCCTTGGATATAAACATTGTTTCCCACCTTTCTGCTTCCTTTTTAATCTTGTCTCTTTTGGTTTTGTTTGTACAAAAACTTTGAAACTTAATATAATCAAAATTATCCATTTTGCATTTCAAAATGTGATCTAGTTCTTTTTTGGCTACAAATTCCTTCCTTCTCTACAGATCTGAGAGGTAGACTATCCTTTGTTCTTCTCATTTGCTTACTTTTTATGTCTAAATTATGATCCCATTTTGTACTTGGTATTATATTGGTCAATGCCTAGATTCTGCTATACTGTTTTCCAATTTTCCCAGCATTTTTTGTCAAATACTGAGTTGTTATCCCAGAGGCTGGGGTCTTTGAGTTTACCAAACACTAGATTACTATAGTCATTGACTATTGTATCTTGTGAATTTAACCATTACACTTACCAAGTACTCTATTTCTTAGCCAGTACCAAATGGTTTTGATGACCACTGTATTATAATATAGTTTTAGATCTGGTACAGCTAGGGTACCTTCCTTTGCATTTTTTTCATTAATTCCCTTGAAATTCTTGACCTTTTGTTTTTCCAGTGAACTTTGTTATATTTTTTGTAACTCTTTAATTTTTGGCAGTTTGAATTGTATGGTACTGAATAAGTAGATTAATTTAGATAGTATTATCATTTTTATTATATTAGCTTGGCCTAATCATAAGCAGATGATATTCTTTCAACTGATTATATATGACTTTATTTGTGTGAAAAGTATTTTGAAATTTTGTTCATAAACTCCTGATTTTGTCTTGGCAGATAGACTCCCAAATATTTTATATTATTTACAGTTATTTTATAAATGGAATTTCTCTTTGCATCTCTTGCTGCTGGACTTTGTTGGTAATATGTAAAAATGCTGATGATTAATGTAGATTTATTTTGTATCCTGCAATTTTGCTAAAATTGTTAATTGTTTCTAGTAGTTTTTAATTGATTCTCTAGGATTCTCTAAGTATATCATCACATCATTTTCAAAGAATGATAATTTGGTTTCCTCATTATCTGGTCTAATTCCTTTAATTTCTTTTTCTTCTCTTCTTGCTAAAGCTAACACATATAATATAATACTGAATAGTAATGTTGATAGTGAACAACCTTGTTTCCTCTCTGATGTGATTGGGAATGCTTCTAGTTTATCCCCATTTTACATGTCACTTGCTAATGGTTTTAAATAGATGCTACCAATAGTTTTAAGGGAAACTCCATTTATCCCTATGTTCTCTTAATGTTTATAATAGGAATATGTATTGGATTTTGTCAAATGCTTTTCCTGCATCTTTTGAGGCAACCCTATATTCCTGGTATAAATCCTAGTTGGTCATAGTGTATTATCCTGGGGATAACTTGCTGTAATCTCTTTGCTAATATGTTATTTAAGATTTCACTAGGGAAATTGGCCTATAATTTTCTTTCTTTGTTTTGATCCTAACTGGGTTAAGTATCAGCCCTATATCTGTGTCATAAAAAGAATTTTGTAGGACTACTTCTTTCTCTATTTTTCCAAATAATTTGCATAATTTTGGAATTAATTGTTCTTTAAATGTTTGACAGAATTCTCTTGTAAATCCATCTGGCCCTAGAGATTTTTTTCTTAGGGAGCTGATTAATTGCTTGTTCATTTTTCTTTTTCTAAAATGGGACTATTCAAATTTTGGGAAATCTATATTTTTGTAAGTATTCATCCATTTCACTTAGATTATCAGATTTATTGGCATACAATTGGGCAAAATAGCTCCTTATTATTGCCCCAATTTCCTCTTCATTAGTGGAAAGTTCATCCTTTTCATTTTTTGATACTAGCAAGTTGATTTTCTTCTTTCCCTTTTCTAATCAAATTAAAGGTTTGTCTATTTTGATTTTCAAAAGTAAAACCAACTCTTAGTTTTGTTTATTCAATAGTTTTCTTACTTTCAATTATATTAATTTCCCCTTTTATTTTCAGAATTTCAAATTTGGTATTTATTTGGGGGTTTTTAATTTGTTTTTTTTTTCTAGCTTTTTTAGTTGAATATCTAATTAATTGATCTTCTCTTTCTCTGTCTGAAGCAAGTAAACACCTAGAGATATAAAATTTCTCCTAAGAACTGCTTTGGCTGCATGCCATACATTTTGGTATGTTGTCTTATTATTGTCATTCTCTTGAATGAAATTATCGATTGTGTCTTTGATTTGTTGTTTCATCCACTCATTTTAGGATGAGATTATTAAGTTTCCAATTAATTTTTGGTCTATTTTCCCCTCGTTCTTTATTACATGTAATTTTTATTGCATCATGCTCTGAAAAAGATGCACATAATATTTCTGCCTTTCTGCACTTGATTTTGAGGTTTTTATGTGCTAATACATGGTCAATTTTTTTTTTTTTGTAGATTCCATGTACCACCATGTATATTCCTTTCTGTCCCCATTCAATTTTTTCCAAAAGTTTATCATACCTAACTTTTCTAAAATTCTATTTTCCTCCTTAACTTCTTTCTTATTTATTTTGTGGTTCTATTTATCTAGTTCTGGTAGAGCAAGGTTGAGATCCCCTACTAGTATAGGTTTGCTGTCTACTTCTTGCAACTCTTTTGACTTCTCCTTTAGGAATTTGGATGCTACACCACTTGGTGCCTATATGTTTAGTATTGATATGGTACCCTTTAGTAAAATGTAGTTTCCTTCTTTATCTTTTAAAATTAGATCTATTTTTGCTTTTGGTTGATCTGAGATCAGGATCACTATTCCTGCTTTTTTTTTTTTTTTTTAATTCAGCTGAAGCATAATAGATTCTGCTCCAGCCTTTTACCTTTATCCTGTATGTATCAATCTGCTTTAAATGTGTTTCTTAAAAAAGATATTGTAGGATTTTGGTTTTTAATGAAGTCTTCTATTTGCTCCCATTTTATGGGAGAGTTTATCCCATTCACATTCATAGTTAAAATTACTCTGTATTTCCCACCATCTTATTTTCTCCAAATTATACTTTTCTCTTTTCTTTCCTTTTTTCTTGCTTCTGACCACCACCTCCCTCAATTTTGTCCTTTCTTTTTACAGTCCCTCCCCCTTTCTTATTCTTTTCCTCTTCTACTTCTGTTCTCCCTTCTATCAGCACCTTCCTTTCTTTTTTCCCCTTTCCCTTCCTACTTCCCCATAAAGTGAGACAAGTTTCTCTGAGCCAAATCTGATGAGATTAAGATTCACACAATACTCATTCCCCTTTTTTTCTTTCCCTCAATTGTAATAAGTCTTTTTGGCCTCTTCATGTAATAAAATTTATCCCATTTTTAACCTCCGCTTTTTTTTTTCTTTCACTTATTTCCACCTCTAGTTCTTTTTTATATCACCACAATAAAGTCAAATTATATCTACACCCTCTAAGTATATCCTCAATGAAGATACAATTCTCAAGCATTAAACTTCCTTCATGGGGATGTATACATTTTAACCTTTTGAAAACATTGTTTTTTTCCTTCTCTTTTTATTCTTCTCTTGAACTTGGTATTTGAAAATTAAAATTTTTGTTCAGCTCTGCTCTTTTCATCAAAAAACAAATGAAAATCCCTCATTTTATTGAATATTCATCTTCTAATGAAGCCTTTAAATATATAATGCTTAATTTTGCTGGATAATTCTTGACTGTAGTCCCAGCTCCTTTGCCTTCTGGAATATCACATTCCAGGCCCTTCTATCCTTTAAAATGAAAGCTGCTAGGGTTTCTGGGTAATCCTGATTATGGCTCCTCAATATTTGAATTGTTTCTCTTGCAGTACTTTCTCCTTGATCTGATAATTCTGAAATTTATCTATGATATTGTATCTATACTATATCTATGCTATATCTATATATCTCTGTCTCTATCTATCTATAGAGTTCCATTTTGGGATCTCTTTCAGGAAGTGATTGGTGGATCCTTTCAATGACTATTTTACCCTCTAGTTCTAGGACACCAGGGAAGTTTTCCTTGATGATTTTTTGAAAGATGTTGTCTTGGCTCTTTTTTCATCATGGTTTTCAGGTAGTCTAATAATTCTTAGATTGTCTCTCTGAATCTATTTTCTAGATCAATTGCTTTTCCAATGAGATATTTTACATTTTCTTCTTTTTTCCCTTTTTTTTTTTTTTGGTTTTGTTTGATTGATTCTTGATATCTCATTAAGTCACTTACTTCTATTTGTTCAATTCTAATTTTTAGTGTTTTATTTTCTTCAGTTAGCTTTTTTAACTTTTTGCACTTGACCAATTGAACTTTTAAATGAATTGTTTTGTTCATTGGATTTTTTTCCATTTCATCAATTCTATTTTTTAGGGAATTGTTCTCTATTTCCATCTCACCAATTTTGTTTTTCAAGGAGTTCCATTTTGCCAAATGTATTTTTTAAGGAGTTTTCTTCAAATAATTTCTGTTTCTTTTCCACACTCGCCTGTAAAACTCTCATTCCTTTCTCCATTTTCTTCTAAACTCTTTTTAAAGATCTTTTTGACTTCTTCCAAAAGAGTCTTTTGAGAAGTTGTTTTACCTTTAATGTCCTCAGGGTTTGAGGTCTGTTCTTTCCTATCTCCATAAAAACTATCTATGGTTAGAGCTCTTTTTGCTTTTTTGCTAATTTTTAAAGGTTGAGGTTTGCCCTTAGACCAAACTTCCTCTCAAGGTGACAGCAGCTTTACATTGCCTGGGCTGGTGCTGCCGGCTTCTTTCCCAAGCTTGGTGGTCCTGGCCAAGTCCAGGGGAAGGGGTTAAGGGTCTCACTATTTGCCTTCTGTTGTTGTGTTGGATGTTTCACAGCTTGTTTGCTGATTCATTAGCTTCTGAACCAGGACAGAGTAATGAACACTGCTGTATTTTGGTTAAGAACCTCCTACTAAATTTCCTGGTGCATAGATACCTATCCACCCTGAGTCTCCCTGCATTGCACCTGCATTGAGCACTTCTCCCCATGCCAGATTGAGACAAACCCTTCCTGAAGTTCTTCAAAAATATCTTCTGCTGGAAATTTGTTACACTCCAAATATTTGTGGGTTTTATGACGTCAAAACCTATATAGAGGCTTGATTCTAAGGGAAACCAGAAAGAGCTCAGACAAAGTCCTGTCCATCTTAACTTTGCCCTCCCCCCACCCATACCTCCTCTTTACTAAGATAATACTACTAATTTTTAGAAGCCACTAATCCCATTTCCTTCATGAGCCTTCTCTGGCTATTTTAGCTAGAATTAAATTCTTCATCCTCAGAGTAATTAGGAAATGCATTGTTTGTATTCTTCATCTGACAGTTATTTGGCTCTTACTATTATTGTATTTATATTCTCTCCCCATCTAATCTGGAATCTCTTTCAGGGCAGAAATAATTTCTTTTGTTTTTACACAACATTCACAGTACATGGTAGTAGGCACACAGTAACTATTTATTGATTAATTTCTTTCTTCCTTATCTAACAAGATTGACTGCAGTTCCAGGACTCACTCTGCTTTGTCCACTCCTTTCTCTTTCATGATTGATACCTTGACCCAGATTTTTACACATCCAAGAATGTTGTTTTATCCTTTTCTTGTTATGATACCGACACTTATTAATATTAGTTTGCTCCTTGTATTCTGAGATGTAAATATCAACTTCTATAATTAAGAAACAATAGTGAACTCACGGGAAGGGTGTGAAAGTGGTCAGATTTTCAATGATCCCTGTCATTCTTCAGATAAAATGCATTCTGAGACATTTATCTGCTATGTATGAAATGTGCTTTTTACATTTCAAAATTACCAAATGTGGCACAGAAACAAATTCTCGGAAGCTATTACATTCCAGTATTTCTTTTTAAAACTCACTCACCAATTGTCCTCACCTTATTTTAAGAGTCATTTTCTTTACTGTAAAAATAATGAAAAGTACTTGTTTTTCAACCTCATAACTTAAAAAGATTAGATTTATTTCTTACTTTCAATTTTCTGAATTCCAAATTTTTCCTTCCTCCCTCCCTCATTGAAAAAGCAAAACAAACAGACAAACAAAAAAACCCCAAAACATTTGTATAGTAGTGCAAAACAAATTTTTGTATAAGCCATGTTTTTTTTAAAAAGCAAGAAAAAGAAATATGCCTCAGTCTGTACTCTGAATTTATCAGTTATCTATTTGGATATTCCAAATTTCATTATGAATGCTTTGAAATTATAATGGGTCATCGTACTAATAAAAGCTACTAAGTTTTCAAAACTTCTATGTATTTCCAATATTGCTATTATTGTATAATTCTGCTCACTTCCCTTTGTATCGCAAAAAATATGATGCACCACTTTAGATATTTTTGTACATATGAATCTTTTCCTTCTTTCCTTTATCTCTTTGGGGCATAAATCTAGTAGCATTATTGCTGGGTCAGAGAACATAAACAGTTTCATAGCTTTTTGGTTATAGTTCTAAATGCTTTTCAAAATAGTTGGATTCATGATGGAAAAACTGAGATTGAAAAATTGAGTAAGTTGGCTAAGGTTATACATATTTAGAAGGAAAGATAAAACCATTCTCATTAAACCGTTCTTTGGGCATTGGAGCTGGGGCGCATTATCCTCTCCTATACCAGCAAACATAGTTAATGGTGAAAATAGGTTACATAGTATATAGGGTACTATGATAGAAGTCAGCATGGATCTGAGTTCAAATTTGCTCTCAGACACATCAATTGTGTGTCTCTGAGCATATCATGTTTGCTTCTGTCTGTCCATTTTCCTCAACTATAAAATGAAGATAATAATAACAACTCTCAGGGTTATAAGGATCAAATGAGATGATAATTGTAAATATTTATTTAAGTATTTAGTACAGTATGTAATGCATACTAAATACCACATAAATGTTAGTTATTATTATTAATTTCTTTGAACCTGTGGTTTCATTGTTATAGTGAACAGATATGAAAACTCCTCTCTCTGACATAAAACAACCACTCAATTAACTATAAATTGTTTTATAGTGTGCAAGATTGTAACTTAGCGATTGCTTGGACCACTAAAGAGGTTAAGTGAACTGCATGCTCCTAAGAGTTAGGACTTGAATCTCAATCTCCTCAACTCCAAGACCATATCTTGATCCACTTCTTTTTACTATACTCTTTCTTATTTATGACCATAGTTAATGGATAGAACTGCCTTTTCTAGAGATTCAGTTATGACCAAAACTGCAGTTTTCCCCTAGAGCTGACCTCACAGAACTAATGAAAAATGAACAACAGAAAGAATAATAATTATAATGCTACTAATTTGAATATTAGAATATTGTTTTACAGTTTACATTTTAATATTGCTTTACAGTTTACAAAATGTTTTTTCATACATATTATTTGATTAGTTGAGATATTCTCTTGTCCCATTTGATAGTAATGACTATCAAAGAAAGGGAAAAAAACAAACAAATGAGGTTTTAAGTTAATACAGAAAATTAATCATATATATTTTTTTCTTTCAGATTTTAGCTTACTTGACATGCAGGAATGTACCTCACGGAACTTGAATCTTTTTTTTGTTAAAGTATCTAAGCAGAAATGTGAGGAACTTATTGAGTTATTAAAATTGGCTTCAGGTGAGTTCAATGTTTCATCAATTTGTTTATGAATTAAGAAATACTTTATAATATGATCAATGTTTGTAAAAGTGCCATGCAAAGGTGAGAAGTATGTATCTTCTTTGTAATTCACAGTAATTACTAGAGATGCCATATTCAATTTTTCTAACTAAAGGTAAAGGAGTCAGTTTGTTGGAAGGAGCACTTTCTAGCTCTGTATTTCTCTTGCTCTTACTTTTTATTTCCTATTTAAAATCTTTTAACTTTTGAAAGAATATTAAACTTGGTAGAATTAAAGGAAAATATTACTCTATAACTAATTAACAAAATAATTAGGGACCCTCCTTTAGGCCAGAATGATGGAAAATTATTCAGCCCAGTATATGAGGGCTCCCACACCCAAAAGTTTTTCTGTTAATCTTCCCTTAGTGTCCTAAATGTCAACATTTATAGCAGGGATTTGCTAGTAATAATGGAGAATATATTGGGTCAGAAGACTTCAGAAGATCACATTTCTTTTTCTTTTCTAAAACACACATGAATGAAGACAGATTAATAGTTGTAATAATTCTTTATGTCTATAAGTTTAAAAAATATAATTCAATATGAAACAGCAGGTCTTTTATTCTGTTCCTGTTAAGAATCTAGTATGTTGCTGTTAAGTCCTTTGAGGACTTGACACATTTCTTCTTTTGTCTAATGTTTTCCTTCGAAGAACGTATATTCTTATACTTTGTTCTGGACTTTTCTTCCTGTCGAATTCCTCTAGTTCAGACAAATCAAATTTGTTATACAATTTTATTTGGGAGGTGGGATGCATTGGGCCTTAGAAGGCAAGACCCATCACCTGTGCTAGCCATACTTCGGTATTTTTGCTTTGTATAGTGTCTTCCCAAGCTTCAGTATCTCTAGTTTCCTTCTCTTCATGGGAATAATTCCTCAGTCTAAATCTCTGAACATCACCTATAGGTCTGCCTCTTTTTCTTACATTAGGACCCCTCCAAAAAGGGATTTTAAATAGACTCTCATAGATATTTTTTCCCTTTTTTGGTTTTGATTTATTCAGACACATCTTTTTTGTTTGTCATGAGGGACAGTGTGACTTGTGTTCAAAGACCCAGCTTTGAATCCAAAAAAGATTTGGATTTGGGTTTCATTTCTTCCATATACTGATCCTATATAATTCCCAGGCAACTCCCAAAGTAGGGGGAGGTTTAGGAAATCTCCCTTTTTTGTCTAGAAGGCTATATTCCCAAATAACTCTGCCAAAGGAAGATAAAATTTCTTCTTCTTTGCATGAGTTGGAGCTTATGAATATTGTCTATGGACTAAACTCTTGAGCTAAGTAAGCATGAACAAGTCTGCCTCTGCCATATGCCTTTATTTTTAAAAATAACTTTTTCATTGAAGAAGAATCTGTTTTCTTTACCTCCCTCCTTTATCCACATTCTTAATGGAAAAAAGGGAAAAAATCTTGTATTAAATTTTTATTGTCAAGTAAAAGAAATCTCCACATTGGTCATAGCCAAAAATTCCTTTGCCCATTTAGTAGGTGGTCAGCATATTTCATTATTGTTCCTCTGCAATTTTGGTTGGCTAGAATTCTTAAATCTTTCAAAATAGTTTGTCTTTACAAAGTTATTATTGAATGATACCTTTTCTGATTTTTTTCACTTTACTGTGTATAATTTCATATTTTCTGAAGCCATCCCTTTCATAATTTCTAGTGAAATAATTGTATTCCATTAAATTCATATTCTATAATTTGATTAGTTACTAATCAATTGATGGTTACCCCACAGAGCACAGATTTTCTTTAATGAAATTCTGGTCTGTCTTAAAGTCCAAGAGAGAATGAAAGACAGGGAGATAAAGTCTCACAGCTTGAATTTTAGTCCATTAAGAGGACTACCTCTTCTGATATAGAGTCTATCATCAGTCAGCCGATTATCAGAGTTCCTTCTATCCTTTCATCAGGGTACCAGTGGCCATATTTATAATCCAAATTAAGGGGTCCCTTAGATACTTCCTAATTAAAATTCATGACATGATTTTAAGTTGATTTGGGAACAGGAATTCCTCTGATCAATGCCCTTATGTCAGAAACATTTTGAATCACTGTTATGGGTACTGCCTTTAAAGGTTCAGATCACAATTCATTTTGTGTTTATTAAAATCTTACTTATATTTTATGCTTCTGTAATTCTTAATGCTGTTTGTGAATGCTTGCTAGATTTTTCATTTTACATGCATTTCTATATTCTTACTTGATATTTTAAATTCCTTCTTATATAGAAACAAAAAACAAATTGCTCCGTGGCAATGCAGTTGTCAAAGGAGGAAGCCCAGCTTTGGTAGCTGGTCTTAGTTATTTAAATATAGATGATCCTACTGCAAATAGACGCCGGTATGCTTCATGGGCTGCAACTGTGGGACAGTATCCCCAAGTAATAAAACAAAAGGTAAGTGATGTTCTACTTCAGGCAGCAGGGAGCAGATATGCTTATTTGTACTAAAAAAATGAAATGGTTAAAAAGAGACTACTTTAGCATTTCCTAGTCAAATTCTGCTTCATACAGTAAAAATTTATGCAAATACAATAATAAAGAATTGTAAATATTTTATCAGATTGATTCTATTTTATCAGGAAAAGTTTAGTGCTAAATATAGTACAAGGGAAATTAGTCACAGAATTCCTATTTCTAATTATTAGTTGCTTTTGTTTGGGTTTTACCTTTGCCCTATACTCACAAGGAGCCAAAACTTAGAGAGGAGGTCACTTGGTCTTGCTTCCTCCCTCCAAGTGATCTAAATCTAATATATCTATGACAGATTGTTTTCTATTTTTAATTTTTAAGGCTAAGTACAGAGATTCTATATTTAATGGGTTGCTCATTTTTGAGTTAAAACAACCATCCTTCTAAGTCAGACTATTTATTTTGCTAATTAATTGAGACATGGTGGGAAAATACTGGTTCTGGAATCAGCAAATCTAGGTTGGAATGCTAGATCTCCCACTTGATAGCTGTGAGCAAGTAGCCCACTATTTGTTCAAATAACCTCATTCTATCCCATCTCCTCTATCCAATTGCCCTTTTTGTCATCCCCACTCTCACTTATTTTCAATGTCTACCTTTCAGTTGGCTCATTTTCTATTACCTGCAAACACTCCCATGTCTCCTCTATCCTGTAAAACAATGCTCACTTAATCGTTCCTTCGTTCCATCATCTCATCTGCCCTTTGTAGCTAAACATGATAAAGGCTGACTTCAATAGGTGCTTCTACTTTCTCTCATTTTACTTTCTTCTTAATCTCTTACAATCTGGCTTCTGGCCTTATATAATTGAAGCTACTCTCTCCAAATCTCCTAATGTTTTTATTTGAGAAATCCAAAGGCCTTTTCTTGATCCTCATTCTCCTTTCTGCAGCCTTTGATACTGTTAATCACTGTCTCTTTTCTGAAACTCTCTTCTCTGTAGAATTTTGGGACACCACTCTTCCTCTTACCTACCTGACTGATCCTCCTTTATATTCTTTGCTGGATACTCCTCAAAATCATGCCCTTTAATCATAGACAAGGCTCTGTCCTGGGCTCTTTTCCCTTCTCCCTCTATATTACTTCACTTGGTGATTTCATTAGCTCCTGTGGATTTAATTGACATCTTCATGCTGATGATTCTTAAATCTACCTTTCTTGCCCCAAATTCTTTGCTTACTTCCAATTGTGCATTTCCAACTATCTTTCAGATATCTTGAACTGGATGTCCAGGAGACATTTGAAGTTCAATATGTTCAAAACTGAATTTATTATCTTTTCCCCAAACCCTTCCCTACTATTACCTTCTCTTTTACTGTAAAAGAAAATATCAACTTTCCAATCCCTCAGGTTCAGTAGTTATAATGAATTCCTCATTATTTTCCATATCCAAGTTATTGCCAGTGCCTGTCAACTTCACTTTTGTAGCTTCTCCTGAAAATAGCTCCTTCTCTTCTCTGACATGGTCACTGCTTTGGTGTAGGCCCTCATAATCTCATGACTTGCTACTGAAATAGTCTGCTCGTGGTTCTGCCTGTCTTAAGTCTTTCCTTAGTCCAAACCATTCTCCATTCAGTTGCTAAAGTGTTTTTCCTAAAACACAAGTGTGATTATGTCACCTCCCCATTCAATAAACTCCAGTGTCTTCTCATTGCCTCCAGATCAAATACAAAATATTGTCTGACATTCAAAACCCTTCCTATCTTTTCTACCTTTCTAGGCTTCTATATATATTCTATATCTTCTATATCTTATTCCCCAACACATACATTTCAACCCAGTGATGATGGTCTCTTGACTGTTCCTCATACAAGACACCCTATCTTTCTGCTCTGGGAGTTTTTTGTGGCTGTTCCCCATGCCTGGAATGTTCTCTCTCCTCATTCTGAGTACTACTTTTAAGTTTTTTAAAAAACTACCTCCTAGCAATTTGGAAATATGCCCAAAGAGCTATAAAATGATGCATACCCTTTGATCCAGCAGTGTCTCTATGAATTCTGCATCCCAGAATAAAAACAAGAAAAGCAACCATATGTCTAAAAATGTTTGTGGCAGCCCTTTCTGTAGTGGCAAGGAACTGGAAATTGGATGGATGCCCATCAGTTGGGGAATATGTAATGGTATATGAATGAAATGGAATATTATTGTTCTGTAAGAAATGATGAGCAGGCTGATTTCAGAAAGGCCTGGAAAAACTTACATCAATTGATATCAAGTGAGCAGAACCAAGAAAATGTTGTACACAACAACAAGAAGATTATGTGATGATCAACTAAGATAATTTAAAGCAATGCCAACAGACTTGTGATGGAATGTCATCCACATGCAGAGGGAGAAGTGTGGAGACTGAATGTGGATCAAAGATTAGTATGTTCACCTTTTTTTCTTGCTCGTTTGCTTTTTCCCCCTTTTGATCTGATTTTTCTTTTTTCTTTTTTTTTGCATAGCATGACCAATATGGAAATATGTTTAGAAGAATTGTACATGTTTAACCTATATCAGATTGCTTTCTCTCTTGAGGAGGGAAAAAGGGGGAGGAGAGGGAGAAAAATTCAGAACCCAAGGTTTTGCAAAGGTGAATGTTGAAAACTACTTTTGCATGAATGTATTTGGAAAAATAAAACACTATTAAAAAAAATACTATCTCCAAAAGGAAGAGGCTTTCCTAAAGCCTCTGAATTTTAATGCTTTTTAAAAAATAATAAAAAAAATTAAATTTGAGAAATACACAAATAGATATTATGTTATGAGGGCATAGTAGCACTTTTTCTTATTTATCCTGAATATAACTTGCTTTGTATATATTTATTTGTATATTATCTGTCCCATTAGATTGTAAACTCCTGGAGGGCAGGGATTGTTTTTTGCCTCTTTTTGTATTCCTAGCACTTATCACAATGACTTCAACATAGTAAATTCTTAATAATTATTGAACTGAATTGAATTGAATTATGCTTTTTGAAACTTTGCTTTTTCCTCTTATTAAAAAAAAAAACAACAAAACAAAAAACTAGTGATAAGTACCTTCACAAAGTCAGATCAAATAAAGTAAACCTTAAGGTGCTAAAATGGGTGTCAGGTATTACTTTTCTTTTGCATTTCAAATCCATTTTCTTTTGTTTTCCTTGGTAGAAGTGGAGAGCTGTTAGATCACAACTTCCTCACAATCCTTCACCAGTTCGAAGGCACTTTCTTAGCTTTCTTTTTATGGAGCTCAGTTTTTTTAAGGTGTGGGCCAGGACCTCATACAGGATCTAGTAACTGAATGTAGGTGTTGCAAGATTATGATTTATTATCAGTAAATGTTTGATTTGCATATCTATTTTATATATCTATATATCTGAAATGACATAAAAATTTTTAGTAGGGAAAAATCAGAGAAATACACAAATAGATATTATGTTATGAAGGCACAGGAGCAATCCAAAGAGAGACATGTGATAGTTTTAAAGGAGAAAGCTTCATAGAAGTGGTTCCTGAAAGGCCTTGAAGAATCAAAATTATCAAAAATGTGGGAGGTAACTTGTTCCAGGAATGGAGAATACTAGACTAGAAGTCTTGAGTGGAAAAAGTTTTGTTTTAGAGGACTCACATTGGAGACTCATCTTGACTTGCCTGAATTCTCAGTAAAATAAAAAAAAAAATTAATTTGTATCTTTTAGATTTAGAAAAAGAACAAAACAATTATCAGGTTTTGATTCAGAGGTATTTCTCAGCAGAGGCTGTTTCCTAAAGTAATTCATGTGTTCATTTTTCTTAATTTATAGCTTGCACCACTGTATGAGCTTGTGAAAGAGGTTCCCTGTGCCTCAGTCAAAAGATTGTATCTGAAAAGAGCAATTGAGGAGTATCTGGCAGAATTCGACCCTTGTCATTGTATGCCTTGTAAAAATGGTGGTCTGGCAGTAGTTGTGGGAACCCAGTGCCAGTGTCATTGCAAACCTTACACATTTGGTATTGCCTGTGAGCACGGATTCCTTGTGGAAGATCAGGCAGGTCAGTATTCACTCTATTTCCTGAAGCTAATTTTGGCACCTGGGCATCTGACTGTAGGTAGGATTGGCAATGATTGATGGAGACTGATTGAGTACTCAGTCCCTATGGAGAAATGAAATCTTGGTTTTCTTGCTTCCAATTTTAAAGGAAAAGGCATGTCTACTTCTTCCCAGAGTTTTTCATTTCAGGAATGTCTCTCTGAACAGAGAGAAACAGGCACCCGATGGCTTCTCTCTTCAAAATGGAGGGCATAAGAACAGGTCTCACCTACTTTTCAGCCTGTCCCCAAATCCATCCCTCAGGCAGACCTGGAGCATTGTGTCATCAATCTCTATCTTTCAAGAGGGTCTTATGCAAATGCATTTTAAGGGAGAAGTTACATTCCTCCTGTGTCAATGAGAGAACACTGCCCACTTGTTTGCATTCATGTGTGAATGTGTATGTGTGTGTAGGGAGGGATGTTAAGTGCATGACTAAGAATATAGGAATTTAGATTCTAATTCATCTCCCATCCCCACTCCCTACAGGCTAAATTACCTCAAGTTAGTCTCTTAAGCACTCTAAACCCCTGTTTTCTAACTGGAATAATAGAGATCTGGATTTGGAGTCAGATATTTTGAATCCTGGTTTAGCTATGGAAAATTGTTTATGATGTGAGACTTCAGTTGATGTATTGGTTGGTTTTGCTGAATTACTTTTATTTCTTTTGTATTCTTCATTGCATAAAAACATAGCTCAGGTGATGAATAAAAGCTTATTGTTTGATTTATTGCTTACAAGGAATGTCTGAAAGTAGAGGAAGAGGCAGTGATATATTTGGGAATGAAAGTAATTTAAAAACAAAAGATATCAACTGACATTTGAAATTAAAAAGATCAAATAAAAGCATTATGTACTTAATGTAAGCTCTATCATAATTGCTGCTAGAGTAGAGTGAGCCCTACTGTAGTCCTTCCTAACCAGTGTTAGGAAACACATTGATTGTCTGGAAAATATCTTTTTAATGCATCATACACAGAATGATTTGGGGATGATTGAAATTCTTCACTTGTAGGGTACCTCTCAGTTTCAAGTAAATGCATAAATGAGGTATATGAATTTAAGTTCTGAAGAACTAACTCCCAAACTCAGAAAGCCTTTATCCTTATTGGGGTATCATATTCTTAACCTACATATCTCTTGACCACTAGGAGTTGTTGATGGAAGATGGAGTTGCTGGTCTCCTTGGAGTACTTGTATGGGGGGGAAGAAAGTAAGGAAACGAAGTTGTGATAATCCCCATCCTAGTGGAGGTGGCAAATTCTGTATTGGAGACGCATTTGAATCACAGTCCTGCCAAAATGAAGAGTTGGAGCATTTTCGGTAAAATGAAAACAAATCTTTTGAACCACAAAAAAATTACCACAAATGTATTTTCTTATTTATTATTATTTTTATGATTATTATGATATAGAGCATAGGGTACTGAACTTAGAAACGGGAAGACCTCACTTCAGATCTTACCTTAGACATTTTCTAACTATAGGACCTTGGACAAGTGATATAATTGTGTGTGTGTGTGTGTGTGTGTGTGTGTGTGTGTATTTGCTTCTGTTTCCTCATTTGTAAGATGTAAGGAACTGGTTGGATTTAATGACCTCTAAGTTCTTTTCAAGCTTGAAACTTATGCTATGATCCAGTGGTCCTCATGTTGGGGATTTCTCCAGGCTTTTGATGTGTGAGACAAGGCGCTGATGAAATAAAAGAATTTACTAAATTAAAAGTAATATTGAGAGATCTCAGTGGAGCAGAACTCTCTGATGGAATTAGAGTTCTGTCCGTTCTGCCCACCCTGCCCATTCTTCCCACCCTCGTATTTATGATTTGAGACAATACAGAGCTTTTGGATTTGAATAGGCTTCAGTAAGGCTATAGAAAGTTTGATTAATGATAGTTCAAATTATATAGAGATTAAGTGGTGGTACTTAACATTAATTCAGTTCTATTGAAAGTTAAGTAGGGGTACTTAGCTTTTGTTCAGCTCTATAGAAAACTTGGGTAGTATCAGCTGAACTCTATAGAAAGGTAAATTAGAGGTACTTAACAGAGGTGGGGTTAGCTGACTTCTAGGTCATGAGGTTAAAGTCAAAATAACTTTTTTTAGGGTCTCCGACCTTAGTTTCCCTCATCACTCAAACTTTTTAAATAGGGGGCTGGTTCATTATCCTTCAGACTGTGGGAGGGCCGGACTATAGTAAAAACAAAACCTCACACTGTCTCCGCCCCTCAGCCCATATGCCATAACCTGGTGGGCGCATAAATGTCCTCAGCAGGCACATCTGGCCAGCGGGCTGTAGTTTAAGAACCCCTGATTATTCTTGTCTAACCCTTTTCTGTTGCCGTGCTTTTGCATATAGTATTCTCCCTTCCTAGAATAAGTTACCTCTCACATTTTTTGATGATTTAAATCCTTGCCATTCTTCAAGGCCCTGTTCAGGAGCCACTTCTAAGAAGTTTTCCTAAATTTCCCATTATTTTTCCTTTGAAACTATTGATGAGATTTGGAAAGGAGATAGCTTAAGATTAAAAGAGACAGGCCAAATGCCAGCAGGAAATTCCTTTTTGGGGAGAGACAGAAGGAGATAACAACAGAGAATTCCTGTCTTATTTACAAAACTCTCCAGAACCTCCTTACATCACTGCATCTTAATGACTGTGCTCAGGTATAAAACAGTCCTCAAAAATCTATTCTTTGCAAAATTGGCTTTGTACCTTGTAGCCATTTTGCCCACCGACTCTTTGGTGTTTCCATTCTAATCAATAAAGACTGTTTCCACACAGCATTGAGTAGGGAAATTCATTCTCTAAAGGACCACCAGGTGGTTACTTTGGGAAGGAGAGAGATAATCAGACCCAGGAGGAAAGGAACTGACCTATCTCGGTTTAGAACCTCAGTTTACTCCTCATCACTATCACATGTCTCTCTCTGGATTGATTCTCATTGCCCTCATATAGTAATAGCTTTTTGTGTATTTCTCTGATTTTCTCTACTAGATTGATAACTCATTGAGGGTAAGAACTATGTCCCATTTTATCTCTATATTCTCCCTGTAACTCACCCTGTAACCACCACAGTTCATCACCCTTAATAGGTTCTTAACCCGTCAACTATTCAATAAGTATCTACTAGAAGCTATTGAGTTCCTCTTACATACCAGATTTGGTATTAGGTGCTAAGGATACACGGACCAAATAGCAATAGCCTTGCCCTCAAGGAGTTTATTTTCCAGCTAATGAATAGTAGTTGTGTTGAATCAAATAGAAATTGAAAACAAATATTTGGCTTATGTGAATAATGGTCTCACTTTCTAATAGGCAGGATGAAGTAGGATGGGGGAGAAGTCCTTGTATAGTCAAATCAACAAGTATTTATTAAATGTCTGATATGTACAAGGCACTGTGGTTTTCTCATCATGTGAAAATGCCTTCAAAAGGCATAGAATTATCCAACAGAATCCATTTGCAAAACTGAACATGCACAGGAGTTGCTCTACTCCATATTGCATTGTGAATGAAAAAAGCATCAATTCTGACAGGATTTGAAAGTGCTGGTTTCATATTTTTGAAATTTAATTAAATTTTAGTTCTGAATTTTCTCCTTCCCCCAACTATTGAGAAGGCAGGAAAAACAATATATATTAATATAATATATACATTGATATAATATTAGAGGAAACAGACCCTATGGCTATTGACTTTCTTATGATAAATGAAACCAGAAGCCATAAGAAAGTTTCTAAAAAAAATGGAAAGATGTCTTAGAGGTTTTCCTTGGAGAAGAAAGTACAATGCCTTGGGCACTCTTTGATTTGGTAGAGGTGGTTTAACCATATGACCAAAGATAATAAAAACATAATTTTCTGGATCATTTGGGTCACCTTGTTTTTCATGAACACATGGTAGGCATAAGCAAAAGACCATTATTGAAACAATGCTAGTTGATGTTCCAACATCTGTTTATGATACATAGCACTTTAACATGATTTTTCAAACCAAGTCAATACATATCTTAATATTTAGTCAATATAATATAAAAGTTGACTAATGTGAAACACATTAAAAATATGGTTCAAGATTAAGAAATAAAAGATATCAAAGATTTAGAAATTACTCAGAATTTTCATAAGTAAACATGTATGAACATGAACACTTTGTTTTGAGAAGAGAAATGGCAAGTGTTGAACAATACACTAAAAATGAAACTTACTCTATTTTAACAGATGGGAAATGGCTGGTTACTGACCTGAGAGTAATTTCTAAATTAGCTATTTATAGGTAGGCAAACCATGATCAGCAAGTCAAGATAAAATCAGTATCAAATTTAAAAAGGAGGATATAGATGAAAAGGCACTAAGCATAATTACAACTCCAACTTTACCTAGTTAAACTAGTTGTTGGCTCTGAAAAAGAAGGAAAATAGCACATTTAGTCAGATTATCATCATTTCTTAGAGAACGGAATAGAATTAAGAGAATAAGATGGATTACATTTGAGAACTGAATAGATTGTTCAGTGATCCCCAACTGCTTCATTACATGAAATTCTATTTAGCACCAATATTCTTCTGGAAATATCTTGTGGTCACAAATCATTGAAAAACCATAATCTCTTGTGAATCAAAATTGTACTGAAAAAGGCAATTGAGAGAAGTATATCGTAGGTATGAATTGGGTACATGTTTTCAATGATGATCTGTATACAAGAAATGTCTTGAAAAGTATCACCTAGCAAATATACCCTTGGAAAGAAGGTAGAGCTGGTTGGGTCTTAACACATCAAAATCTAATCAAGAATTTCACCAGTATCCATAGTCAATCAGTTCTAGTCAGTATTTATTATGAATCAGGAAATGTGTTGTGTATTCTTAGGAATATAAAGGCAAAAATAATCCCTAACTTTAAGGAGCTTACATTTTAATGAAGGGGCAAGACCCAGAGGAAGGTCATTTGCACATTGAGTAGATTGTCTATTGAGGGAGGATTTATGGGAGAAGAAGGATATCATGGATTCTGATATTTAATATTGAAGTTAGTCAATTATATATTACATCTCAGATTAGCCAAAATATTGAAGTACCAATTCCATATTTACATTCCATATCCAGGAGTTGGATTAATTGATGATGAGGCACTAGGTTTTGTTACTACTTTCTATCTTGATTCAGTCACAGAATCTCAGATTTATTGATGAGGTGTAACCCAATGAGGAGGTCTAGCTAAGGGATACCTAAATAAAATTAGGATTAATTGAGGTCTAGTGTCAGATTCGGAGTACAGGGAATCAAATGGAGCTCCCCTGCAACCTTTTTGGATTTGGCGCAAGGATACACAGTTAAATGAGGTCTATCAGTGGCTAGAGTCCCCTGTAAAGGAGTTTACAGGCCCGAAAACCTAGATTGATAAAAAGAGGTTTATTGTAGGGTTTGGAAGTAAGGTTAAAGTCTGGTTAGTAAAAGGTATTAGATAGAGGAAGAAATACACCAAAAGTGGCGGAACAGAGAGTCTGTGATGCAAAGCATGGTTGCCTGCATGTTTCAACTCTCTGCCCAGAGATGATTCCAGCTTGGCTCTTTTATTTGCTTGAAGGGGCCTATAGGTGGAGCCCAGGTTGATTCCTCGAGGTCCAGGACCCCCAGGTGGGGGTTGGACTATCTGAGCAGATTAGAATGGGGGCTGGGTATAGCCCAAACTGGCTCAAATCTGGATCTTTCCCCTTGGAATTCAAAAGGGTGGTTTTGACCAGATCTTGTAAATCAAAGGTCAGTTCCAAAAGAAGTTAGAGATCAGGAAAGGAATCTTAAAGGGGGCTACGCCTGCATCATTATGAGTGATGTTGGAAGTTGTAATACATTTTATTTATTTTAAAATTTTAATGCTTATTTTCAGTCTTAACAAAAATATATTTTTCTCATTTGCTTTTTTGAAAAAAAAAAAAAGAAAAGCAAAACCCTTGTAACAAATATTCATAATAAAAAAAAAATTCCCATGTTTCGTCAAGTCTATATCTATCTATGTATATTTTTATATATTTCATTCTGTACCATGAGTCCATAGTCTTTCTGTTGGGAGGTAAATAGCTTGCTTCATATTTGGTCCTCTAGAATTGTGGTAGGTCATTGTAGTTGATCAGAGTTCTTTTGTGTTTCAAAGTTGTTTGCCTTAGCAATATTGTTGTTATAAAATGTTCTCTTAGTTCTGCTTAGTTTTTTTTTTAAATCACTTTATTTAAGTCTTGTAAGGTTTCTCTCAAATCATCTTTTTTTATCATTTGTTATAGTATGAGGACTCCATTATATTCATAAACTTAAATTGGTTCTGTCAGTGGCAGCACTCTCTTAGCTTCTAGTTCTTTGTCACCAAAATAAAATAAAATAAAAGCTGCTATAAATATTTTTTGGTATACATTTGAAACCTGAAAGGACTATTCTTTTTTTTTTTTTCAGTGTTAGAAAGAGGTTTTTGCTCTGGGCATTCATTTCTCTTTTAGGTCAATACATCTGGTTAATCAAAGGATGTAAAAGTCCTTTTAATATAAAGTTCTTCTTTTTTTTTTATTATATATATATATATATATATATATATTTTATAATATTATCCCTTGTATTCATTTTTCCAAATTACCCCCCCTCCCTCTATTCCCTCCCCCCGACGACAGGCAATACCATACATTTTACATGTGTTACAATATAGTCTAGGTACAATACATGTGTGTGAATATCATTTTCTTGTTGCACAATAAACATTAGAATCCGAAGGTACATGCAACCTGGGCAGACAGATATTAGTGCTAACAATTTACATTCCCCTCCCAGTGTTTCTTCTCTGGGTGTAGCTACCTCTGTCCATCATTGATCAACTGGAAGTGAGTTGGATCTTCTTTATGTTGAAGATTTCCACTTCCATCAGAATACATCCTCATACAGTATTGTTGTTGAGGTGTACAGTGATCTTCTGGTTCTGCTCATTTCACTCAGCATCAGTTGATTTAAGTCTCTCCAGGCCTCTCTATATTCCTCCTGCTGGTCATTTCTTACCGAGCAATAATATTCCATAACCTTCATATACCACAATTTACCCAACCATTCTCCAACTGATGGACATCCATTCATCTTCCAGTTTCTAGCTACAACAAAAAGAGCTGCCACAAACATTTTGGCACATATATGTCTCTTTCCGCTCTTTAGTATTTCTTTGGGATATAATCCCAGTAGTAGCGCTGCTGGGTCAAAGGGTATGCACAGTTTGATAACTTTTTTGGGCATAATTCCAGATTGCTCTCCAGAATGGCTGGATTCTTTCACAACTCCACCAGCAATGTATTAGTGCTGAAAGGACTATTCTAATAAATCTTCCTTTATTTTCTGATTTAGCTGCTTGAAACAGCAGCATACTTGTATTTTGATAATGTTATTAGTTGGCATTTTACTATATATACATAAACATATCCCCTTAACACACAAACAAAAGAATGCATCAGCATATATATATATATAAAAAATGATAAAGGTCTTTTCTCTTTTACTTTCTAGATTGATAGAACCACATTGTTTTGATATGTCTGGTGTTCCTACAACTTCCTGCCCATCACCCCCTCTCTTGGAAAATGGTTTTGTTCAAGTAGGTCTTCAGCGGTTTCTTTCCATTGAGCCTTTTCTTTATGTTCAAGCCATGCTGTTTTAGGTATAATTCAGTTGTACAAAATCACAGAATTTTTTGAAGTAAAGAGGATCTTGAAGATTGTGTAATTTAACCCTCCTTTTTCAGGTGAGAGAAATCAAGATTCAGATGGTTAAATAAATTGTCAAAAATTACAAATATCTCCTGACTATGATTCCCAATAGTGAAAGTTTGCTTCCCCAAATAGAAGTCCATCTCTTTCAGATAAATGATCTACAAAACCTTATTACAAATCATTCCCCTTGACCTTTCCTTTCTTCTCCTTTCTTCTCTTTGTTTCTTTAACTTATTTGTGACTTTTCTTGCATATCAATTACCAACTACTTATTAAGCTCCAAGTCTATGATTGATACAGTGCTAAGTCCCACGAATACAAAGAAAAAATGAAGACAATCCCTGTTCTCAAAAAAGCTTATACTCTAATTTGTAGTGAAGTGGATCAAAAGTATACTTCCCTGTTTTCTTCCTATTAGAAATTTAAGTATATCAGAAGACATGTTACTCAAACTATAAAACTACAATCCCATTTGTAAATGTAGGATCATACATCCTTGGAACTGAGAATGAATTTCTCCCTCCCAACACGTCAACTAGGCAGTCCATTCTGGTTGGAGTATACCAAGAAAGTCCATTAGACTAATAGACATTTAGCTAGTGGACTGTGAGCTACTTATAGTTATACTTTAGTCATTTTTGTAATTAGAATGGGAAAGAAAATGTGACTTGTTCTGATTGGATATACTTCCTACTTGCTTAATAACATGGGAATTTGCCCTTTCTACTTTAGATTTACATTAATCAGAAGCTTTAACTTTTCAGGAAACCTACTAATGAGATTTGAATTTTTCTCACTTCCCAATATATCCACAATGTTGGCAAAGCAAATATCACACACATTTTTTTTTAATTTTATAATTATAAATTTTTTTGACAGTATATATGCATGAATAATTTTTTTTATAACATTATCCCTTGTATTCATTTTTCCAAACTTTCCCCTCTCTCCCTCTACTCCCTCCCCTATATGACAGGCAATCCCATACATTTTACACATGTTACAATATAACCTGGATACAATATATGTGTGTAAATCTAATTTTCTTGTTGCACGTTAAGTATTAGATTCCGAAGGTATAAGTAACCTAGATAGGTAGACAGTAGTGCTAACAATTTACATTCACTTCCCAGTGTTCCTTCTCTGGGTGTAGTTATTTCTGTCCATCATTGATCAGCTGGAAGTGAGTTGGATCTTCTTTATGTTGAAGATATCCACTTCCATCAAAATACATCTTCATACAGCATTGTTGTTGAAGTGTACAGCAATCTTCTGGTTCTGTTAATTTCACTCAGCATCAGTTCAATATCACACACATTTTTAAATGATGCTGTGATTGATGTGGGCAACAACCTTCATCAGTGAAGGTACCAATTAACTCCCATTATTTTATCCTCAGTGATTCTTGGTTATGTTATTTTTTGCATTTTGTGAATGCTAGTATAGTCCTAGATTGCCTGATTATTATCTTTCACTCTTAATTATATCTCTAAATTCTAGCTGCAGAAAGGTACCTAGGTGACACAATGAATAAAGTCCTGGAACTGTAATCAGAAATGTTAATAAGTTTCTGTATGATGCTGTGAAAATTATTTAATATCTACCTCAGTTTCTTTAGCTGTAAAAAAATGGGGATTATATTAACACCTACTACCCAGGATTGCTGGAAAGATCAAATGAGACTATATTTGCAATGTACTTAGCACAGTGCCTGGCACATAATAGACTCTGAATAAATGTTTCTTCATTTTCCTCATTCCCTTCCTCCTTGATATATAATTGTAGTTTCTTTACTAATTGTATATTTTTTGATGATAATATTTTTTGCTAATTATTGAATAAACAGCTTTATTGGAAATCTTCTTTAGCCTACTTGTAACTATTGTGTACACATGTAAACATATATGCAAAAACATATATATTATATATTATGTACCTAATGTTGCTGTCTATAGTATGTAGATAATCTATTTTCTCTCTTAAAAACATGATTCACTTCCCCTTCCTCATCTTGCCTTCTGCTTTATTTTTTCTGAATTTTCCCCATTTTGTTCAGGATACAGGGCCATCATTTCCAGTTGGAAGAAGTGTTGTTTATACTTGCCAGGAGGGATATGCTCTTGTTGGGGACCCTGTTGCCAAATGTGGAGAAGATTTAACTTGGCTTGCTGGGGAAAAACATTGCCAGAGTATGTACTCTTAGATATAAGGTCCTACTTAAACCTGGAAATTGCAGTTAGGACCTATTGAAGTGGCTGCTTATTCTGGGTTCTGACATCATTTATTTGGGAAACTGATTGGCCCTAATCCAAATTCAAAGCCAAATTGAGTAATCCTCTTAGAAATATTCTGCATTGCAGTAGATGCTACTGTATGGTAGGGTAGATAGAATGCTGGAAATTTAGTTAACAAGACCTGAATTTCAAACCATTAGCTTTCTGATGGTTAAAAGCAAGTCTCAGTTTCTTTACTTATAAAATGAGGATAATTATAGTATCTTTTTTACAGAGTTGTTGAGTGGATCAGTTGAGATAATATACATGTGTAAACACTTAACAAATCTTAAAGTACTAAACAAATATTATCTATTATTAGTTATCACTTAGTTTTTTTTGAGAATTCTTTAACTTGTTAGATTACCCAAATCTCTATTTAGAGTTCCATCTGTCAATGGGACCAAAACTAACATCTAAGCAGTGGGTAGCTAAAACTGAAAAGAGCAGGCTAGAAATAGGAAAGTCAGGACACCAACAGAAATTTAATTTCAAAGTGAAAGAAATGCTTGCAAGCAGAAGTTTTGAGTAGAACAGCTTAACTATGATGGGGCAAAAGCAGTGCTTTATATACATAGAAAACCACAAGTAGGCTGGAGCATAGCCTAATCATTCTTAGATCTTGATTTCTCATGGCAAGCTCATACGAGGCTAATACAGGCATTCTTGGGTCCTATGGAAATTGTCTCCAAATTGAGGCTCAGCGTGGGATACAGAACCAGAATTAGTGTGTAAGCACTTGGTTTGGTTCACTTAATTGTTATAAGAACAGGGATTGTGAGCATGCTAAGAGATGTGATAAATATCTCTCAGATTCCTGGGAAATAGGGAAAGTTCCTAAAAATCTAAACAGTTATTGGTTAATATGAAACATAAATTCCTCAGTGAGTATCTGATTCTGACCAAAGCAAGGCATTCTGCCAAAGGGCACAAAAGTATGTTATGCTTGCTGGGCCTTAGTTCTGAGAAACAGAATGCCCCCAAAATATTTTGACATATCTTATTGCAGCAGGTAGCTATTTCTCTAACTCAGGTTAACAAAATGGAAAGAAAATTTTGTGAATTGGCTAATATGACTTGTTGAAAATCTTAGCCAGTGAAATGCATGAGATTATAGTTCTATTATGAAAACACACAAGAAATAGAGCAAATTTCCTCAACTGTTAGTGATTCAGTAAAACTTTGTTATATTTTTATCATTATTGTTCATGCTTTCACAAGCTATGTATTTCCTCTCTTTCTTTGTGATATTTTTCCATTTTGAGGACCTGATCAAACAATGGTAAGTATGTTATAAGGGATGGATAAAGAAGAAAATGAACACTTCGACAATCCTAAAAGTGTGATGATAAAACTGTCAACTGAAAATTTTCAGAAAGCAGAATTATGTTAGTTTTCTGCAGATATACTAAAACACAGCATTCATCAAAATCTCTGTGGAAGATAACTCAACTAGAGGGTTTGAAGTTTAGATAATTTTGCCTTTAACGGTAGGCTGACTTTTAGGTTTCTGCATTTATTAGTTTTGTTTAATTAAAATTTTCACTTTACTTCTAGTGGAAGAATATATGTCTTGATTTTTCAGAAAGTTCTCAAGAATGAGTTTCCTAGTCCTACTCTTTTCTCTATTCATGAGCAAGAAGAAATTAAAAATATCCATGCAGCATTAGAGTATAATAGTTTGAAAATATAAAGACCTTTACATTCTGAAACTTTATATTCTTTTTAGAAATAGGTTGTGTCTTGCCTACCTTGGAAAAAGGTCTCCAAAGTGATCCTCTGAAACCTTTCTATGAGATTGGAGAGAAGGTGACCTTGACCTGCTCAGGGGGCATGATACTTGAAGGTCCATCTCTTTTCTCATGTGGTTCCAGTCTAAAGTGGTGGCCTGATATGAATTCCCATTGCAAATTAAAAGGTAAGTTGTTCTATGTTTTCAATCATTATAGTCCAACAATTTAATGAAATTTGACAACTTATTCAGGGCATGCTTTGTACCAAGCCCTGTGCGAGGTGCTGAAGACATAAATGAGAAAAATGAAATCATCTCTGTCCTCAAAAAGTTTATGTGATTAACACATCTAATGCTGGAGAAATCCATCTTACCTACATTTTGATTCATATTCAAACTTACTTAACTGTGATAACTTTTTAAAAACAGTACTTTTTCCAATGATATGTAAAAATAGTTTTCAATACTCTTTTGGGGAAAGGGCAATTCAATCCAGGTTAAGTGATTTGGCTAGGGTCACACAGCTAGTCACCATCAGGTTCCTATACAGGAGGCTGTATTTGAACTCAGGATCTCTTGGTTCTAAGGTTGTTGCTCTGTCCACTGTACCACTTAGCTGTTCCAACACTCATTTTTTATAAGATTTTGAGTTCCAATTTTTTCTTCTTCTCTTTCTCTTCCTTGCTTCTCTCTAAGACAGCAAGTAATTTGAGACAGATTATACATGAACAATCAGGTTGAATAAAATTCACTTTGTTGTACTACCAAAAGTAGAACCAATTTGTATCCAAGGTATTTTAATGTGATATAGATGTATGTCAGAATTTTGAAGTCACTGGTGAGCAGAACAACGTTGGAAAGAGTACAATTATGCATGCAAATGAGCATAGATGCTTTGAAAACCCTGGAGAAACATAAGGGAATGGGATTTTTGAAAAGAGAACTTTGAGATTCTTTGGGATTTTCCCCATCCTTTTGCTACATGCAGAGCCCATATTACAACTTATATCAAAATTCAAATTTTCTTTCCCTAGTGTTTTTTATTTTATTTGTTGAAATTATTGAAATTGTAAATCACAGATACACTTAAAACTACAAACAAATAAACAAACAAAATCTTTAAGAAAAAGACAGTCTTGTTCAATGATGCAGTTTTTAAAAGTGGCAAATGAGGAATTTGGAATTCTAAATAGTTAGTAGACTGAACTCTTAGGCACTTAGAAAATTCAATTAGAAAATTATTCCTGTTTACAAATCTTAGAATGCATAGAATTGAGAGAGGAATAGATCTTAGGAATTACTTTTATAAATTTCCTCCCTCCTTTATTTTGCAAGTGAGGAAATGGAGGTCATGTATAACTCCAAGACATTTAAGTAAGGATATATTTAGTTGAAAATAAACTTGTTAGCTTTTTTTCCTTTGAGAACCTGAAATGAAATTAGAATAACATGATTTTGCAGTAATAGGCTACATGCTTTACATATTCAATTAATTTAACAAGCATTAATCAGGTTTGACTACAAAGGAGTCAATTTTTTGGTCTGTGTTTGCCTCTTCAAGAAGCACTATCTCTATGTAGGACTAGATTCAATTTAGGTTAAGCATTTATTAAAAGCCAACCTGTGTGCTATACCCTCTGATAGGTGTTGGAGATGAAAAGACAAAAAAGAAACATCTTTGCTCTCAAGAAGTTTTTATTTTTATGCTTTGTGTTGCAAGGAGTAAGGAAAGAGGTTACTTCACTCACTGAAACTGTCATGCAGACATTAATTTTGTTTGGAAAAGGAAGGATTGCAGAGAACTATTTTGCACATGGACCTCGGTCATGAAGTTAAAACATGGAGTGTGCTGGATTGTATCCTCTAAAGGACAAATAGTGATGTCCTCTTTACATATAAGACCATTATTAATGGAGAATAGTTTTATTTTGCATATATGCTAAAGCTAGAATGATCATGAGTTTGGGATATTGAAAATAATACATCTGATAAAGATGCATAAAGAGAAGGAAGACAATGTGGCACTGATGAGGTCGCACTTTTGTTCTGAAAGGAGATTGCACATTTATTTGTCTTTTTAAAATGTCTGTTTTCAGGTACTTTGTAATTTACTCAAAAATACTTTGGAATGAGATTTTTTTCCCCACTGGGGGAGATTATCTAGGAATATTGATTTCAAGCAAAAATATATTTTGAGGAATCAAGAAGATTGGCTAATTCTGTTGTTGTTGTTGTTTTAAAGCCAGGTAATTAAAAAAATGACAAGACATTTAGTCTTTATTCAACCTTGTGCTTTATATAATTCTGATAGGTTTGGGTTCCTGGTCAGATTGGAAGAAATTTGTTTCTGAAAGAGCAGAATTTTAAAAATTGTGATATTCTGAATTGGTACTACATTTCTTGAAGTTCCAAAAAAGAAACAATTTCTTTTCTTTTCTTTCTTTTTTTTTTTTTTTTTTTTTTTTTTTGCTGAGGCAATTGGGGTTAAGTGACTTGCCCAGGGTCACACAGTTAGGAAGTGTTAAGTGTCTGACTCCAGATTTGAATTAAGGTCCTCCTGACTTCAGGGCTGGTGCTCTATCCACTGTGCTGCCTAGCTGCCCCCCAAAAAACACTTTCTAAATAGGGTCATGATACCACTGTTTTTGTTGTTGTTTGTTTTGTTTTTTGGCTGACAAGTTATATGAAGAAAACAAAAGGTCTTTTTTTTTTTCTTTTGTTTTATTTATTTTGACTTTAATTCTTCAAAAAAAGGAAATTTAAAAAAATTATTTATTGCCTTCATTGATGTGCAATCTATGTAAGTCACACCCAAATATTTAGTTTTCTAGATTTAGTTTTCTACGATCACAAAATCTCAGTTATTGGCTATTTGAAAATTTAAAATCTGTCCAATTCAAAACTTTTGTGAATGACTTTAGATTTGCAATTAAAGATTTAGAAACTATCTCTGCTAATCATTTCTTTTTCTTTTTTCCATCTGGGTTTCTTTAATTGAAAGAACTTGTAATGTTCGGGCTAGCTTTCTGGAGGTCCTTTGGATGGGCCTTGGTCTCAGCAGGATAGATACCACGAGAATGGGGGACATCAGTGAAAAGACTTGGGAGATGGAAGATGATGTGAGAGGAACAGCAAAAAGACTTATACTGCCTGATTTTATGTTATAATACATATAAAGGCTTAAGAAGTTCCAGGAAGTGGCCAGGCTGTAAAAGGCTTTTAAGCTAAAAAAGAGTATATATAATTCTAGAGATAGTGGGAGAGAGACTTGAGTCTATTGAGTGGGGAGAGGGAGTAAAATTGGCAGAATGGCACTTGAGAAAGATTACTTTTGGCAGATGAGTGGGTAGTAGTTTGGAAGACTGGAATGGAAAGACACCTGAGGCAGGAGACCAACCAGTAGTTGTACAACAGTCTGGATGTAAAATGAAGAGTGTCTGAGGGAAAGGAGATATATGCAAGAGGTGTAATTAAAGTAGAATCTGATTGAATAAGAATGATGAGAGAGAATGAAGAATTAAAGATGATACCAAGATGGCAAGACTGGATGACTGGGAGGATGGTGATGCTATCAATTATTAATAGGAAAATTAGGGAAAGGGAAAAGTTTGGTTATAGATATAATGAATTATTCTTTGGACATGCTGAATTTCAGGTATCTACTAGATATGTACTTTGAGATGGCCAATAGACAGTTGGTGATATGACTGTACGACAAGAGAAATTAGGACTGGATAAATAGATTTGAAAATCATCAGCATATATTATGATAATTGAGCCTATGAGAATTGATGAGATCATTAAATGACATAGTATAGCTAGTAAAGAGAATATCCTCATGTTAGAACCTTGGGAGACACTCACATTTAGTAGATGTCACCTGGATGAAAAACTAGTAAAGGAAACAAGAAATGTGAGGAATACCAGGAAAGAGCAGTACAGGAATGTGTTGAAGCAAGCTTGAACTGAATCACAAGGGGCAACTGTTAAATTTTTAGTGTGAAAAGTTACATTTTGGTAATTGATGAACTATAAATCAGATTCTAATTTATAGTTTTATTGATTGTCTAGATTTAATAAAGTGATAGAGAAAATGTTAATTTTTCTCAGATTAAGTTTAAAAGTGTGCCATGTAAATTTTTTTCTCCCTAAGAACAGGCTTTTAGTTATAGGCTAGAATATCTGTGGGCAGTGTCACCAAAAACAAAACCAAACAAAACAAAACAAAAAACAAACTTAGAAAGGAGAGAACATTTCAAGAAAAAAGAATAATGAACAATATAAGAAGCTGTTAGAGACTGTAGGAATGTCATGAAGGATGAGGATTGAGAAGTCCTATAAATTGGGAAATTATGACATTATTATAGCAACTTTGGAGAGCAATTTCAACTGAATAATGGGGTGAGAAGCATGATTATACCAAGTATAGGATTGAGTGAGAGGAGAGGATGTAGAAGATTGTAAACAATCTTTGAAAACTTCTGCATCTGGAAGGCATGATCTAGAGATTGATTCCATCAGCAAATGCTTGTCCTTTGTTTCTTTATTTGTCCTGAAAGAGAAATATGGTGATCAAAGTCAAGAGTGGTTAAGAATTCAAATTCAGGGGCAGCTAGGTGGTGCAATGGATAGAGCACTAGCCTTGAATTTAGGAGGACCCAAGTTCAAAGTGTCCCAGACACTTAACACTTCCTAGCTGTGTGACCCTGGGCAAATCACTTAACCCCAGCCTCAGGGGAAAAAAAAAGAATTCAAATTCATTTGTAAAATATTATGGAGAAGGATGGTGGAAAAATTTGAGTATTGTCATTTCATAAAACATCAAGAAAAAGTTAAGAAAAAATATTTAGTCTGATAAAAAAATTTAAGTCTGGTCAAAGACTAAATCTAACCATCCCAGAAATTTACTAGCTTGGTGAACCTGGACAAATCACTTAACTCTGTGATCGGAGAAGGAAATGGCAAACTGTGCTAGTATATTTGACAAAAAAACTCTAAATGGAGTTATGAAAGTTTGAACACGATTTAAATAACTGAACAACTATAGCAACAACAACAACAACATACTATCATAAAATACCTAAGGATGAAAATGGAAGGAGGACAACAGAAAAAAAAAAAAAAAAGTCAAACTGATAAATCATCCTATTAATAACAATGGATCTGTGATAAAAAAAGAGATAACATTTTTATGCCTTTAAGGTTTGCAAGCACATATCTTTTACTTATTTTTATTTGATCCTCATAAAACCTTGTTTTGTGAGATGTCTATTATTAATTTCCTCATTGTGAAGTTGAGGAAACTTTCCCCAGCATCACACACAGTTAATAAGTGTCTGAGATTGCAATTCTGGTTTTCCAGGCTTGAAATCTAGAAATTTATTCACTCTCCTATCTCATGATGACATTTGGGCTTTTAAAAATCATAGTTTCTGTTGTACTCCAGGGGGAATTAGAGAGGACATTTTAAAAATGGGAAGAGCAGATGTATACAGTGTACAGAGGATGGACCTCCTCTGTACTATAAGAGAATGATAATGCACAATGTAGTCCCATGTTGGAAGTGATGTAATATTGAAGGCACCGAGGGATTGATGATGCATAGAGGAAGTCCATGCTGGAGGTGTTGTAATTTTGAAAACGATGAGTGATTGACTCCAAGATATTTGAAACATTTTCAGTTTTAACTATTCTCTCTATGTATTCTATATCCAGCTCTGACCTATTTTCAGACCTCCATATCTAAATCCTTTACTACAAATACATCCCCCTGAATATACTGCTCACCTCAAATTTATTATGCTACGTCAAAATCATTATCTTTCTCCCTAAGTTTGATCTTGAAGACTTTCTGTCAGTGGTACTGCCCAGGGGTAACTTTCCCAGTTAGAAACCTGTATGCTATTTCTAATCCCCCCTCTTTCAGCACTTATATTTAATCAGTTGCCACATCCTTTCAAATTTTGCCTCCAAAATATCCCTTGCACTTCCTTGTCTTCTTCCATATGCTTCCAATGCCACTACCCCAGTATGAGACCTCATTACTATTGGCTTGTAGCATTGTAACTACTTCCTAAGAGATCTTTCTGTCTCCACGTTTCTCTTTCTGATCAGCCCCATAAAATTCTGCTATCTTCAAAGATTTTTTTTTTATTATTTCTCTATTCAGAAACCTTTAATAGCTTCACAATTACTTGGCATTTTAGTTTCCAGAAGTCTGATGCCATATTATCATTCTTCTCTTATCTCATATAATTCCTTGCCATGCAAACTACTTCCAGTCAAACTGAATCATCTACTGTTCCCCTCAACATACCCCATGCTTTTCTGCTGTTACTCACATGATTTCCTACCCCTGCATTGTCTTCTCTCTTCCTTCACTTATTAATTTTTCCAGATTCTCAGCTCAAATGCCTTATCCTCTCTGAAGATTTTCCTGATTCCTTCTATCATTAATGACCTTCCTCACCTTCAACTCAGTTTTCCCATGTCACATTGTTCTGCACATTTCTAATTTGTTTATAGTTATTCTTTTTTTTTTTTTTTTTGGTATTATAGTTATATGGATATAAGTCTTATCCTCTCACTAGTCTGTAAGTTTCACAAAGACAGGAAATTTAAACATTTAGGTTAAACTTAAATTTTGTATCTAAATCCCTTTAGAATGTAACAGTCAAAGGGATTATCTATTTAATCTAAAGGGATAATTCTGCTTTTTCTTTGTATCTTCAATGTTTAGTGCAAGCACAGGAATTGGCTTGATTATTCCTTAAATTTACCTTTCTCACACAATAATTTCTTAACAATGTTTATTCTAATGAAAATGATAAAAAGCATCTCACACTTAAAGTCCTGGAAAACTCAGATATTTTATAACTATAAATCATTCATAGGCTCTTTAGTCTTCAGTAAGCTACTTTGCACCTCTACAAGAAAATATTGTGGTTGTTCTTCAGGTGCCAAACCATGCTCACTATAAGGAATAAGGAAAACCATTTTTTAATCTCCTGTAAAAATTATTTTTAGCCATCTTCTGGGCCAGGAGAGTCTTGCTCATTGGTATATAAAGTATATGGTTGATGCAGTTAGGTGGTACAGTGGATAGAACAATTGACCCTGAAGACCTGAGTTCAAAATTAGCTTTGGATATAAGCTTTGTGACCCTTGGCTAGTCAGTTATACCTGATTGTCCAAAAAAAAAAGTATTGTTATTAGATCTTGAGGATCATAACTGTTATACAGAAAGATTAGGGTACTAGTTTAACTGCTAATAAATTAAGTTTTATACATCATAAAATTAGAAATGTAAGGGACCTTAAAGGTTATCTAGTACAAATCTTTTGTTTTATAAATGGGAAAACTGAGACAAAGAGTGGTTAAATGAGTTGCCCAAAGTTGTACACATAATAAGTAAAAGAAACAAGTTTTGAACCTAGGTCACCTTGGAATACTTGTAATATTTCTGAGTATATTATATCCCCACTGAGTCTTTTGTAGTATCCTTGGATATAAGATAATAGGATAATCTAATAAAATTAAAAAATATAATATTTATGAATAATGAAGTTACTGGTAAAAGCTGCTGGGTGATCTACTCCTGTGTCTACTGCTGTGTGTAACTAGAACTGGCACATGAGCAGTATGCATCAGTATGTTCAGTGAATGCAAATTCCCATGTGGATGAGGTTGGGGAACCTGGGGATGTTCCAATTGCAAGTAGTAAAGTATTTAGGGCAGTTTTAAAATGAGCTTCCCAGTGCATAATCCCTTATAGTTTCAGAGTTTTTTTTATCAACTAATTTTAGCCCTGGAAAAGATAATCTCATTCACAATTTTTTTTTTCTTTCCTAACTAAGTGATGTCTCCTATATTGTTTTCCTTTAGAGGGCACTGAGAAACCAGTATTGACAGCACAACCATGCCAGCCTTGGGAGAAGCTACAGAACTCTAGATGTGTTTGTAAAATGCCATATGAATGTGGGTAAGCTGTATCTCTGCTCATCTGTAATGGTTTCGCCTAAGTCAAGTCAGATGACATTGGAAAGACTTTAATCTTAAACAAGACAACTTTGCCTTCATGGATCTAAGTTACTGGTTTTGGTTTACATTGCAGTACATTTGGTACTCTGTCCCCAGAGTTTGCCTGAATCACTAGAGCTGTCAGTTTTATTTATTTATAATATTATTTTTAGCCTTCTTGAAATCCTGAGAAATAGTTGGCTAGCCCTTTGCTTGGGAAAATGAAGCAAGAACCCAAAATGATCACCTGAGGATTTAGAGGTTTAAGGGATAATTAAAACCACAATTCCCTTGAGATGTAAACTCTCAAAACAATAGTTATAGAAAATTGAATAAAGGCTTTTCTATTTTGTTTTTTTATGGTTACTCTTTTAATATAAAATATCACCCAGATAGAAAGCTTGAATTTTGTTTTAGATAAAGTTAGATAGAATTAGATAACTTACATAGTGAAAAAATAATTAAATCTAATTAAACAAATATTTATTAAATTCCTATTGTCTATGTGTTACTTTATAAAATGGTGGGTGATGATGGTAGGGAGATAACAGATTTTATGATTTAGTAGTACAAATGAGAAAAATTCACAAACTGTAATATGAACTAAACTATAACAATTACATAGAAGAAATACAAAGAGCCATGGGTGATAACTAATGACATTTACAATAGTGTTTATACATTACCTTACATGGATAATTGCTCTGTGAAGTAGTTGGTATTATTATATTCATTTTAACATAGGTGGAAACTGAAGCTGAAAAGGTTGAGTTATATGCTCTGGGACACATAGCTAGTAAATATATGTGATGGGGATTGAAATTCAAGTCTTTCTGACTTCTAAACCAGTGTTCTATCCATTAGTCTATGCTGCTTCTCTGAGGACTATGAATAGCTACCATCTATATAATTTTTTAAAGCAGGAGTGGAGAATCTGTTTACATAATATATGTATTCCAGCTAGAAGGCTGGAAAGATACTTTGGAGCCCATATTGTAGAGCCTAGGAGACAGACTAAGGAACAAGAACTTTATTTGCAGAGGAAGCATCACTGAAGACTTTTGAGCAAGGGTGACTCAATTAGGCAACTTCAAGTAAGGGTACATGGGTTCCATATCAACTTCATACACTCCAGTTTGGAGTACTCAAGTTCTGGTAAATGATTCACGTTAATCAAACTTACAGGAGACATTTTGGTAAACATGATTCAAATTTATTAATTTATAAGAAGATACATAATTGTCATGTATCTAGTATCCTGCACATATGAAATTGAAAAATGGTCCACATATTTATGTTAAAATGGACAGTTAAATTGACTGGCAGTTTCCTCCCAGTAATGAAATCCACTTAGTAACAACTGACAGCTGAAATTTTTATATCACTTTAAGGTTTATAAAGCACTTTATATACACAACAGAGGATAACCTCCTTAATTTTCTTTATAACAGCCTGTGAGACTTGAAGTAAAAATAAATTATCTTTGTTTTATAACTGAAAAACTGAAAACTATATAACTATATAAGTAATATAGTAAGAATTTTGAACTTAGACCCACTGAATCTAAATCTGATAAATTGAATTAAGATCATAAAATTGTTTAGTAAATATAGAACCACAGTGAATATCACCTAATCATGCTAAAGAATGTTTTCCTCTAGCTGGGATGCCCTGGTGAACCACCTTTATCTATTTGATGATTCTACCTGCCAAGTAGACTAGATATTAATGCTATCTGATCAGAGCAACATCTCTTGAGTAATTTTTTTACTTCCTTGTTCCAGAAAGAACCTTGTTCACTCTGGCTGAATTTGATTAAAATGCTAAAGTGCTTGGAAATGTAATGGGAACTTATCTGAGAAGGTATATAATGTAAATAATTAAATTGATAAGGTCAGATTGCATGTATTTTAAATCTATATACAATGATTTTATGGCATCATGAACAAAATGTAATAAATAAACAATTTTAGGTACAACTCCTTCCCTCCTTTTTTCCCCCTTTTGTTTGGGAAGTGTAAAGCTTAAAAAAAGACCCAGCTTATTTATCTACTGATTAATCTACTTTTGGGGGAGACCTAGTGTGTGGAGAAGGGGAGAGAGGGAGAGAAATAATTTATATTTTTATAGAGATTTGTAAAATTAAAGCACTTTTCTCTAACTACTAGGTAGCTAGCACAAGAATTTTTAAACCTTGGTTTGTGAATGAGGAAAGTAAAGCTTAAGAAGGGACAAGGATTTGTGTAATTTAATAACAAGTATGTCAGTACTGGTAATCAAACCTAGGTTTTCTTATGGCAAATTCACCCATACCAGACTGCCTCTTAGTACTGGTGACTTGTACCTTTACCATTCAAATTTTCCAGTGTCTATATGATCCCAAAACATACAAAATTGACAGGGCACACAAATAGATACTATTGTGCATTCATTTTAAATATATTTAAAATTTCTATTTTAAAAGGGCAGTTAGGTGGTACATTAGACAGAGCACTAGGCCTAGAATTTGGGAGATTTATCATCATGAGTTCAATTCTTAACTCAGATGTTCACTAGCTGGGTGACTCTGGGTAACTCAATACTGTTTGCCTTGATGCCCTCACCTGTTAAATGAGCAAATGGCAAATGAGTTAAAATGGCAAACCACTCAAATATTTCTGTGAAGAAAACTCTCAAAAGGGTCACGAAGAATCAGATGTGACTGAACAATAACTGTATTTTAAAAGTCATGTATATGTAGAATTTTAGTTTTAGGTTTTTTTTTTTTCTTATTAGGTTGGATTATAACTTTAGAATCAGATTTTCCTAAGAAGTAGTATTCTCTATTATTATTATTCTTAATGATGTTGATGATAGTTGATATATCTTATTAGTGTCTCAGAAAGCTAATTATTATTTGAGAAAAATTATTCTGACTGGGGAAAATAAATTTGTATGTACTATATCATTTGATCCTTAAAAATGACCTTTGTAGATTGGTGTTATTATTATTATTTCCAAGCAGTGGTGTGTCTAGAGGTATCATAATCACTGAGGAAAGAAAGTCTTTTCCCTCCTCTCTTTTCCTCTCAACATTTTGTATCCTATTTTACAAAGAGCAAAATCTATGTGTAATATATGATGTATATATGGGATGTAGCCAGATCCAAGGAGAGTTAACTCTGTGGGAAAGCCATGTGTGAATTCATTGCTGTCTCTTTAGGTTTACCCACTCCAGACATGTCCTGGTTCTGCTAATTATTATCTGTCTGACCTTGGATAAGTTATTTAAATTTACTGAGCCTCAGTTTCCTTATTTATTAAATAAACTGTTGGACAAGATGCCTTTAGCTTCTTCCTTCAGGTTGCTTTAAATCCCGTGATACCAAGAGATTGAAATAACTGGAATTGATAGTTCTTTTGATTTCTAAAAATTGGAATAGTCATTTTATTATTGGTTGATTACTTGGCTTTATGAGTTGACACACTGACAATGGAAAACACCACCATAATCAGCTTCAAATAGTTGATTTGGTGATAACATATACAGCCTTTATTTCCTGGGAAGATCCCTGGGATGCAAATTGGATCTGTGATTTCATTGGCATAAGGAATTCCTCAGTGAGGAAACTTAGCTGGGTCAGTACTTTCTCTGCAATTGGAGAGTTTCCTGGACTACTAGAGAAAGCACTGGACTTGGAGAGAAGACAATTTGAGTTTGAAACCCACCATAAATGTTTATTAGCTGTGTGGCCCCAAAAAGGACACATTTTTTCTCATTTTCAAAGGTTCCTCATTAACAAAGTAAAGCATCTACTTTACAGGGTTGTGGGGAGAATCAAATTATATGATACAAGTAAAGTGCTATATTATCTATTATTACTAAGTAACTTGCACAGAGATTACACAGACAGTGTGTTTCAGGGGTAGAATTTGAGCTTCGTTCCAAAGTTTTGATCTAAAATGTTATCCTCTCTTTTCCATACTGAAGATAATATGGTTTAATATATTGAAGTGATATGACAATCTTTAATGTATTCCAAAAAAGTATATCAGTTCCAACTTTATTCCGTATTAATCATGGTTTGCTTTGATTGATTTTGCTCTTTACTGCTTCTCCCCCTTCCTAATTCATTTAGATTATCTTCAGCCTTTTATTTATAGACACGATGTGAGTTTTCATATAATTTCAATATGACACTCAGATGCTGATAACAAAGCAGCTTTGCAAAATCCTGGCCCTTTCAGCAGAGCTGAGTAGTTCTATTTAATATGTTTAATAAACAGATTAAAGGTTAGATACTAAGACTTGTTTCCATCATTCAAAGAACTCCAAGTGAATTTTGCTTTCAGGTGAAAAAGAAAGTATTTGAGCTAAATTAAAACACATACAGACCATGAATTTAGTCTTTTCCCATATCCTTGGGTATGAAAAGTGCTTTAGAAACTGCAGTTTCATGAATAAATTGAGTATTTCCATTGCCCTGTCTAAAATACCTTTTTTATCCAGCTTTGTCAGGGAATAAGATGCTCCACATAAATGAATTTTCCAGGTGACCCTTTAAGTATCTAAGCTATTTTGGAGCAGTTTTTTTGAATGTAAATAATATTGCATACTCCCCTGACTTCTTTAATAGTGAATCCTATACTTTGATTTTCTTATATTGACTTATGACCATGCTTATTACTATATATTATCAAGCTATACTGAAAGAAAATGTTACTCACAGGGTATCTAAAGAGGTACCTATGGCTGCTTGCTACTACATTATAGTGTCCTAGTTGGCTGTATCTCTAATTTTTTTGGTCAGGTCATGAAAGCTGTTATTTTTTTATTTGCTTATGCTTGCCTCTAAGAGCTGTTTCTGCAATCCCAGTGTTCCTTCCTCCTTCATTTTGCTTCTAATTCTCTGTGTAAAGGGAGCCTAATTAATCATAGTTAAAACAAACAAACAAGCAAAACTGTGTATGAAGAAGTATGAATATATTCAGAGTAAGATCCTCAAGCCTTATGGCACCTATATTGACAGCTCAAAGGCCTTTTTTGCTTCCTTTCTGATTCTCAATTATATTCCGGATAGTTGAGGTATTTGGATGTCACTTCTGTATAACTGAGCAGCATTTGTACTTAAAAAAAACCTTTGGTTTAGAAACCACTGTCTTCTCTTCATTGGTGAGACTTTTGAAGGGATACAAAACTAATATGTATCAATTTATTTCTCCCGTTTCTATATATCACAGTCTTCATACAAATTAAACTCAGAATGAGAGTAGTTAACAAAGGAAAGAAAACTTTCAGACTAGTTGTCTCTTTTTCACTTAGATTTTTCCCCAATTAATCAAAATCTACTTTATTGCCCTTCTGGATCTCCTTTGCTCCCCACTGAAAAAGGAAGAAAAATAAAGTCTTTATTAAAAAAATATGAATAGTCAAGCAAAACAAATTCTGGCATTGACCATAACCAATTAGATATAGGTATGAATATATGGATGTACATACATATGTGGGTATAAATATATATGTGTATAAATGCATTCAAATAAGTTCATATATATATTTATATATATGTCTCTCTCTGTCCATATAAAATGTCTTAATTTGCACTCAAGCCCTCTGTAATTGCGGTTGTTTATTGCTTTAATCATATTCCTTAAGTTGTTTTTACAATATTGTAAATTATTTTCTTCTGCACACCTCTCTGTATCAGTTCATACAAGTCTTTCAGGTTTCTCTGAAATTATCTACTTATCATTTCTATTAGTATTCTATTTATTCTATTACAGCACAGTAGTATTCTATAACAGTTTCATATACAGTCTCAAACTCAAACAAGTTATATAACTTATTCAGCTTTTCCCCTGTTGATATGTACAACTTCAGGTTTTAATTTTTTTTTACCAATTCAAAAGAATTGCTATGAATACTTTTGTATATATGGATCCTTCCCCCTTTTAATTTCCTTTTGGGGTATAGATCTAGTAGTGACTAAGTTAGAACATATACACAGCTTAATAACTTTTGGGGACATAGTTCCAAATTATCTTCCAGAATGACCAGATCAATTCACAGTTCCACCAAAAAAAAGTACTTTAATGTACTTGTTTTCCCATAACTTCTCCAACATTTGCCATTTTCCTTTTTTTGTCAACTTTGCAATCTGGGGGAATATGAGGTAAACCTGAGAAATGTTTTTAATGTGAATAACAAATTTTCATATAGTCTTTGATTGCCAGGTTATTCCTCAAACTTATGTTTCAGTATTTTCTTTTTATAATTGTTGTCAGTATAGCTAAAAATAACTGTTATTTAGCATGTAATCATTGGAAAGTCTCAGAGATGAAAGAAATGTGAGAGAAAAACAATAACATAATATATGGTGAATCTAGATTTTCTGGCTTTGTAGAAGCTATTTGCCTCTTCTTTGGAAGTTAGGAAGCATTTATATTCATTGTGGAGAAAATTCTTTCATATTTGTTTAATTAAATTCACTGAAGATTTCTCCCCTATTATCAAGGTGTATATGGTTTGTACACCTGTGAGAATTCTAACAGCTAATATTTTAAAGTTGTAAAGGTCTACCTGATAGGGATGTTGCTTGTTTTATCATTTGTGCTATGAAGTGCAGCATTTTCCAAGTAACAATTTACTCTAAGTCATGAGACTTATTCTAGACTCGGCTCAGAGACTTTTTCTTATAATAGTAGTTTTTATTTTACAAAATACATGCAAATATATTTTTCAACATTCACCATTGCAAAACCTTGTGTTCCAAAATTTTCTCCCTTCCTCCCTTTTCCATCCCTCCCCTAGATAGCAAGTAACCCAATATAAGTTAAACATGTGTAATTCTTCTAAACATTTCCACATTTATCATGCTGCACATTAAAAATCAGATCAAAAATGAAAAAAAAGTGAGAAAAAACAAGCAATCAAAACAACAACAACAACAACAAAGGTGAAAATACTATGTTGTGATCCACATTCAGTACCTGCAGTCCTCTCTCTCTGGATATAGATGGCTCTCTCCATCACAAGTCTATTGGAATTGCCCTGAATCATCCCATTGCGGAAGAAAGCCAAGTCCGTCACTGCTGATCTTCATATAATCTTATTGCTGTATACAATGTTTCCTGGTTCTACTCATTTCACTTAGTATCAGTTCATGTAAGCATCTCCACGCCTTTCTGAAATCCAGGCTCAGAGACTTATGGAGAGAAATTCCATAATTTTTGTTTAAGAAACTTTAAGAGAAACAACTTGGTGTAGGGGAAAGAGAGGTGACTTCTGAGTCAAGAAACCTTTGTTCTGCCTTGCTTCTGACACATTCTCTTTGATCAAGTCACTTTTTTGTGGCCAATTACTCAACCTCTCATCTAAGTTGCAGAATCACCCTGGAGATGCCTCTGCTTTGTAGTCCTTCCTTCTAATTAGTGAATCTCTAACTTGGATCATCATTTCATAAAGTATTCAGTCCAGGTTCATTTTGCTTCCTGTTGGTCTCCTCACTCTTCAGACTTTTCTACCTTCTCCTTGGAAACCTTGATCTTTTCTCATTTCTTTTCCAGTTCCCTTTTTTAGATGTTATCTTCTTCCATCAGAATGTAAGTTCCTTGAGAAATTGTCTTTTTAGTTTGTATTTGTATCTCAAGCATTTATTACAAAGTGCAGATTAGCACAGATCTTCTTAAACTTTTCAGTCCCATGTGAGGTCATGAAATGTAGGGCTCACAAAATTATGATTTACTATAATTCAATGTTTGATCTGTATACATATTTTACACATTAATATATCCTATGTCATATAAAAATATCTTGGGTAAAAAGAGGTCATAAAATAGAAAATGTTTAAGAAATTAAGAAATCAGTTGATGAGCATCCCCTCAATTTCCAGTTCTTTGCATAACAAAAAGAGCACACAGTTATCTTTAATTTTATTTTGTGCTTATCTTTCTAACAGCAGTTTGGAATAGATGTTCCTTGTGTATTAAAAAACCTGTGCTAATTAGCTAGTTTCTTTTTAAAATTAGCTGCATATATGAAGCATATAAATGTTGCACATTTGTATAATGATTATTAATCCCTTAATAAATGTTCTTCCTCTTCTTTCACTTGGTAGAAAGAGTTCATTCTTTGTATTTTTAGTTCTTGAGTTTAGCATAGTTTCTGGAACATACTTGATATATGATTTAATAAATGTTTGTTGATATATGGAAATACTATAATTCATTCTTTTTTTTTTCAGGCCTTCTTTGGATATTTGTGCCCAAGATGGGAGAACAAAAAGGACTGTGGCTTTGACAGTTTGCAAGTTGCATGTACTTGAGTGTATGGGGAGAAGTTATACTCTTACTAATAGTGGAAGCTGTACTCTACCTGCTCTAGCTGAAAGAACATGTGGTACATGTTCTATATGGGAAAAATGCAATGGTAAGAGAAATGCTACACATGTAATTGTAAGAATAATTACCGGTAATGATAGTTTTTGTGTTTTTTGCTTGGCACATAGTACATACTTAAAAAAACCAGTGAACAAGCATTTAGTAAGTACCTACCATGTTTCAGGAACTGCTAAGCAATGGGGATGCAAGAAAAGGCAAAAGACAGTCCTTGATTTCAAGGAGCTAACAGTCTAATGAAGAGAGACAACATGCAAACATCTATTTTCAAACAAGATATCTCTTTCTATACTCACATATCACATATATGTCATACATAAAATTGTATATTATCAGTGGAAAAAGGTGTTTATATTAAAAGAGATAAAGAAATGATTCTTCCAGAAGGTAAGCTGAGACTTGCAGGAAGCCAGTGAAGTCAGGAAGTAGAGAATAAGGAGGGAGAAAATTCCAGACAGGAGGGACAGTAGGTCCATTTAATGTTCTGTTTCCCTCTTCTATCTATTTGAATATGAGTAGTAAAGAATTAGAAAGAATACTATCATAGAATTCCAACCAATAAAATGACTGGCCTTAGCTCCACTGAACATTTAGTCTTAGAAAAGTAAAGGAACATTAATTTTCTAGTGCTTCATCCAGGAGCAAATCTCTAAATCACCAAATCTATGCCTTTTGGAGACAAATGTTTCCAATTTGTGATTAATCCCTTACTATTCTTTTCCAGCTCAGACAAATAAATGTGTGTGCCGAGAATCATCAGCAAATTGTGTGGAAGGAGGACTCAACATTTGCGTGGAAGTGGATGGTAGTGAGCAGACCATGAGTGAATGTGAGGCTGGTGTCCTCAGATGCCAAGGCGTTGGCATCTCAATTATCAGCATAAAGTCCTGTGGTGCAAAGAGCAAATAGGTGCCATGGACTTGCTTGATACTTAGCTTGAGAATTCTCCAAATCTTTTCTGTATCTGTTCATTCGGGACCATCTTTTAGACTTAGAGCTACATCCCTGCCTTTCTTGCCTATTGTTTCTCCCTGCTTTGTCACCCATCATCCTACTCATAGATATATCATAAATATTTCAATTCTCTAAAATTTGTCTCATGGACTCTTTATTTTCACTTCATAACAGAACATATTAGTTAATCAAACAAGTAAACATTTATTAAATACTTATTATATACCAGATACTATGTTAAGTTCTGAGAAATCAAAACAGGCAAAACCAGTCTCTGATATAAATTTGTCTAACATCCTAATGGTTAGACAAATTTATATCAGTAGGTACATTCAAGATATATGCAAGGTAAAAAGAAATTAATCTGAGAGGAGAAATGAAGAATTATTCCATTCCCTGCCCCCAAAGAGTTTATATTCTACTGGGGACAAACTGTTTACATACCACTGATAAAACACATTATGCAAATTGGTTAGGAAAATAACAACCCACGACTGCTTGATTTAGACAGATGGAAACTGATGAAGAACCTTGACTGCCAAAAAAATAAAAAGTATAATTATTCCTCTTCAATGTAGCAAACTTGCTTCCCAATTTACCTTATTTAATCAAACATAGATTCTCTTTTTGTCAGGGAGCCTAAAAAATTGAAAGATTAGAGTATTATGTACTTTATCATAATGAAAGGATGTACCTTTCAGTTTTTTAAATGATTACAAACACATTTAAATCAATGTCAATCTTTCAAACAACCATTTTATCAATCTTTTCTTACGTGCCAGGTCTTCTTTCAAGCACTGGGGATACAAAGACAAAAGCAGGGCTGTGCCTGTTCTCAAGAAATTTACATGAGGAAGACAAAATTTACATATGTAGACGTATTTAAAACACATATAAGGCAGATGCAAGGTAACCTTGAAGTTGTTGTTCACTTATATCTGATTCTTTGTGATTCCATTGGGGTTTTCTTGGAGTAGTTTGACATTTCCTTCTCCAACTCATTGTACAGATGAGGAAACTGAGGCAAATAGGGTTAAGTGACTTGCCCAGGGTCACACAGCTAGTGAGTGAGGTCAGATTTGAACTCAGGAAGACGAGTCTTGGCCTGGCACTCTATACATTGTGCCACCTAGCTACCCTTGATGGGAAGGCACTAATTGCTTGATGGACCTATCAATGCCTGATTAAGAATTTTCTCAGAAAGTTGTTACTTTATTATTCTTCTCTTAATGAGGATCAAAATGGGAGCCTTTTTATCCATAATTTGGAGGACATTCATGAATTTTGGAAAGACTGAATAAGTTTCTCAAAGTAGCATGCCCCCAAAATGCTGTTTATTTTCTCCTGATGTATGCACATTACTATCCTTTTCATAGACTTTGAGGCAAATTTGTTGGAAGATTTGGTTCTGTCCATCTCTTTCTAGTTTTTTCTTTCTCATCTTCAGCATGGAAACAGAAAAAACAGGCATGGATAGTGGATTGAGTATCAGTAAAGTAATATAAAATGTATTTATATACACACAATTTTATTCTTTTCTTGTTGATAAATAAATTGCAATAAAGCTACCATAGTTCTTAACTATAATTATTTTAAAACTTGATAAAAGAGAAAATTCTTTAGCGTTGTTTAATTAGTCCTTTGAAAGGTTTACTTTCAGGAGGTTATGTGTTTGTGTGTCCATGTATGTGTATTTAATAAAGAATATTCTTATTTTAAATTTTACATAAAATCAGATTTTTTTTTTAAAGAAACACTTTTAGGGGACAGGTAGATAGCACAGTGGATAGAGCACCAGTCTTGAAGTCAGGAGGACCTGAGTTCAAATCCAGCCTGAGACACTTAATACTTCCTAGCTGTGTGACCCTGGGCAAGTCACTTAACCCCAATTGCCTCAGCAAAAAAGAAAAAAAAGAAACACTTTTATTGATATCTTTTTATTTTCCTACTAGTCTCCCCTCTCCTTTATGCTTCCTTTGAAACAAGAAAAAAATAATTAAGCAAAATGAATCACTTGTATGTGGAAGGGATATTTTCAAACCTATTAATTTAAAGGGGGCGAAGAGGTCAAGATTGGTCATTATAATTATTATATTTAATTTGGTTTTATTATTCCTTTAATTTATATTATAATCATAATGCATCTTGTTTTCCTGATTCTGCTTATTTTGCCCTGCCTTAGTTAATTTCTCTTTATATTTCTCTGAATTATTCATTTAGCATTTTTATTATAATAATGTTACATCTCATTCACATTCAGCTTTTCCTCCAGATATTTCCAAATCAATGGACACTCACTTTGATTCTAATACTTCACTACCACAAAAACTGATGATACCTATTGTTTGGTAAATTTGAGGTTTTTTTCTTGTCTTTAACCTCTAATTAGGAGTATTGGATACAGATTAGGTTGAGGTAGCCTAAAATATGTTGTGATGTTCTCCGAGACTTGGTTGGCTCAAGATACTAAAAGCTCAAACTGTGGATAACACTTCCTTATTACCTGGATATGAAGCAGCCACAAAGATCTGGAAGAGCCAAGATGCTTAGCCAGTGAATGCATATGAGAGGTTCATTCAACTTAATCAACCCAAATGATTCTCAGTTTCTTTTCTCATTGCTAAATAAATTTGATGAGTAATGTATGAGTGCCTCATTTTGTTACGGATCAAACTTAAAAACTACTAGGGTACTGAGCTGAGTCAGGCTCAGCTCAGAACAACCTACTTGGAAGTTTTTATTCCCAAGACTAGGATCTTTGAGTGGAAAGTTATAAATAATTGATTTACTTTTCTTACATAAGTCCAAATTGTTTTTCAGAATAGTTGGACCAGCTAAAAACAGTTCACCAATGGTTTGCCTATCTTCACATAATTCTTCTGATATTGATTTTTCTTTCATCATCTTTGCCAGTTTATTGGGCATTAAGTAAAAGTCTAGGGATGTTTTGTTTTCATTATTCTTATTATTAGTGATTTGGAATTCATCAAGGATTGCTTAATAGTTTGCAATTCTTTTTTATTTATTTATTTATTTATTTATTTATTATTATTTATTTAGAATTTTTTCCCACAGTATATATGCATGAGTAATTAATTTTTTAAATAATATTATCCCTTGTATTAATTTTTCCAAATTATCCCCCCCCTCCCTTCGCTCCCTCCCCCCAATGACAGGCAATCCCATACATTTTACATGTGTTACAATATAACCTAGATACAATATATGTGTGTAAATACCATTTTCTTGTTAGTTTGCAATTCTTCTGAGAATTCTTTGTTCTTATTCTTAGACCAATTGCTGATTCTTTGAAAGTCTTTAAAAGTTTCTCTGAGATTGAGCTTTTCTTCCTTGCAGGAATTATATTGTCACCTTGGTTTTAAAAGTTCATTATTATAACTGAAAAGCATATATAATTCTGCTGAAAATATAATTTGAGTATCAAATCAGATTTCTCAACTTTGGATTAGCTTATTGAAGCTTTTGTTATTTCTTATTTTTATAGAAAATTTGTTAAATGTGATATAATAATGATATTTTTTCTTATCAGTTTAAGCATAATCTCTTTGTCCTTATAATTTAGGAGCTTGAAAAATTATATGCCTTCATGAATTTAATTTTGAGTTCTTTTGCATAGAGTTGTCAAATTGATATTCCTAAAACAGCAACCCTTCCATTTCCTTCCCTTTATCAAAGGGAAAGGAAAAAAACAAAAGATAACCGAAGGACATCTTTTTGGATATGCTCCATTGCTATCAATCATTTACTTAGGAAACACTTGCTGTTTACTGGGGATTTAAGTAAAAGAATGAAACAATCTCTATTCTTAAAAAGTTTATATTTTAACAGAGGAGATGAGTACACATATTAATATGGGCAGAATAAATACAAAAATGATTAAAAACAAATAAATATAAAGAACTTAAATATATGATAAAGAAAGAAGATATACCAGGTAAGATCAGAAAGTCTTCATGGTAAAGGCATTGGTTAAGATAAATCTTGAAAAGGGATGGAATTCTCTTACACCTATATGAAGAGAATGTATTTTCCAGTCATAGAGGATGACCAATGCAAGAACTTTGAAATATCAAGGAAATGAGAAGAAGACCACTGGTTCATTGGGTAGACTGCTTGAAGTAGACTTATGGGAAGATCTAGATGAGAGATACAAAGGATATAAATGGGCTGTCATCTGCATTATTGGAGGAAATAGTAACATTGATGAGATCTCAGATCTATTAGAATATTGAAACATATTTAAAGAATATGATTTTCTAAAAAAAATTAGTGTCACTAAACAATTTAAGTGATTCAATTTCCCTCTCCCTACTTAATTTTCCTCTTTTATAAAGGAGGGAGTTGCTCTTCTCAGTTAATAGGATCCCTGAAGACCCAGAATTTAATAACAAAACACAAAGGAGAAATTAAGGAGTACTTCTACAGCTTCAAAACAATTTGCGAGTATTTTTTAATCAATTTAGAGGGATTCTGGGGACTTGGTCATTATATGAAAGCAATTGATATTGTTCAGTTTGTTTGATTGGTGAAGATTGATTGAGAAGATCATTGAGAGGAACAATTATTTCCTTCAGGATTATATATAAAAAAAAGCAATTCATTTTAGTGTTGTGGAATTTTTACTAAGGAGCAATTTTAAAAATTAAAGCTTTTTATTTTCAAAACATGCATGGATAATTTTTTAACATTGACCCTTGCAAAACCTTGTGTTCCAAATTTCTCCCCTTCTCCCCATCCCCTTCCCTAGATGGCAAGTAATCTAATATATATTAAACATGTTAAAATATATGTTAAATCCAATATATGTATACATACTTACACAATTATCTTGCTGCACAAGAAAAATCAGATCAAAAGGGGAAAAATGTAGAAAGAAAACAAAATGCAAGCAAAAACAACAAAAAGAGTGAAAATTCTATGTTGTAATCCACACTTGGTTCCCACAGTCCTCTCTCTGTTTATTAATGGCTTTCTTCATCACAAGATCATTGGAACTGGCTTCAATCATCTCATTGTTGAAAAGAGCCATATACATCAGAATTGATCATTCTATAATCTTGCTGTTGCCATGTACAATGATTTCCTGATTTTGCTCATTTCACTTAGCATCAGTTCATGTAAGTCTCTCCAGGTCTCTTTAAAATAATTCTCCTGATCATTTCTTATAGAACAATATTCCATAACATTCATATGCTATAACTTATTCATCCATTCTCCAACTGATGGGCATTTATTCAGTTTCCCATTTGTTGCTACTACAAAAAGGGCTGCCACAAACATTTTTGCAAATGTGGGTCCCTTGGGTTGTGGTTGGATGAAGAAATAGGAAAGAAAGAATATGGAATAGTATTGTCTTGATGTCCCTAAATTCAGGAATCCTGACAGAATCATGAGACAGAGCCACATTAAACAATCTCAACAAATTGCAGCCCTTCTTTAGAGATTTTCACAGATTTCTATGAGCCAGATAGCACTGAATTTAAAATTAAATTTGTGGGCCATGAGTTCTGAATTAACTATATTTCTTTCTGGTTTTTTTTGGGCTGTCAGGAAGGAAGAATTCCTGGGATTGGATGAAGTCTAGATAATTATCCCTGAGAAAACTTTAAGGGTTATTGTACCCATTTGTGACTATGACAAAAATAATAATCCTATTATATAATTTCTAATATTTGCATTGTCTACATGCTTAAATTAATACTTTTGCTGCTGGATTTATAGTTTGTTATGGTCTTTAAATAGAGTATTGCATGGTGATGTCATGATTTGTGAAATTTATTGCTTGAAATAAACCACATTGATTCTAGGAAAAGTAACAAGGACTCTGAAGATGATATTCTCTGAATATTCAGGACTTTTATAATTACATTAACAGTGGGATTTTTTTTTTTTTTGGTATTTTGCCAGTTCATCTAGAAGATCATATAGCCACTCAGATTCAAGTTGTAAGCTGAAAAAAGATCTGTTGTGGTTCTTGTTCAAAAAAGAAAAAAAATATATACTATACATAAATATATACCCCTCCACATGTAAAACTATTTTGTGAAATAAGCAAAGTTAGACTTGATATGCCCCCATTGCCTTTTGCTTTCCATTTTATCTGCTAAACCCTTTTTCTCCCTTACATTCCTATTTTCAATTCCATTTTCCACCTGAACACTGACTTATTCTTGCTTTTTACTAGGCTATAAGGATTTTTCTTAAAGTTTTGCTCAATATAGGTCCTAGGAACAATTTGTAAGCTCACTTTTACAACATAGAAAGCAATATTTGCAAGTTTCTTCAATATTCAATAACGAAGTTAATTTGTGCCTGCTTTTCAATTACTTTACTTTTTCAGATAATTTATACATTCTGGGACAAGAAAACTGATGTCATGAAAAGAGAATTTGGATTTAAAACTGCATTGACACAGCTAAGAAAAAACTGATTCCATATTTAGTCTCAAAGCAACAATCACTTAGAAAAAAATTGCCTTTTGTTAAGGGTTAAGAAATCCAGATGGAAAGATTATTCCAAGAGTGGAGTAGGTTAGAGAGGGAGCAAGGTGAGAGGAGCAGGAAGAACATCACAAGACCTAGTGGAATAGATAGGCCAAGAGCAATTTCCTGTCAAAGTCTGAAGACTAGCAATTGCTCCTTTATCACTTTGAGATCCATGCATTTCTGTGAGAGCAGAATCAGACCATATTCCAAGACATGTGGTCCAGACTGCAGAAAAATAGTGACCGAAATAGACCATATGGACTGTGACACTGTAGTCCTTTTCTAATCTTTTTATAATAATATTAAATAATAATGCCTATCTGTATTAGTTTGAGAAATAAAAGTCAAATGAATTTTCTGAACAAATGTTAGAGGTTTTTTTCACTAAGGGAAAATCTGTATTGCTACCAGGAGAAAGGTACTGACATTAAAAGCTTGAGAAAAATAGAGATGTTAAACAACTTCTTGTTGTTCAGTTGCTTGAGTCATGTCTATCTCCTAGTGACCCCATTTGGGTTTTCTTGGCAAAGATGCTAGAGTGATTTTGCCATTTCATTTAACAGATAAGGAAACTGAGGGAAAAGTATTAAATGACTGCCTGGTGCCCACACGAATCAGTTTTTTCTTGGCTGTGTCAATGCAAGTTTAAATCCAAGCTCTCCTTTCATGGCATCAGTTTTCTTGTCCCAGAATGTATAAATTATCTGAAAAAGTAAAGTAATTGAAAAGCAGGCATAAATTAACTTCCAGTTATTGAATGTTGAAGAAACTTGCCCACAACTATTACGTGTCTGGAGCCAAATTTGGACTTAGGTCTTCTTGATTTCAGAATCTGGGCTTTATCCACTACGTCACTTAACTATTTGTAAGCAACAACATAGTATAATTCCTGGTGACTGCCTTGAAAATAAAGGAGGAGCTTTAATGACAGCAATTTTTCTTAATTAATATGCATCAATCAACATCAGTCAACATAAATGATAGGTCAAGCACTGTACCAATTAAGTTCTAGGGATACAAAGAGAGGCAAAAAACAGTCTTTGCTCTTGAAGAGCTTACACTCTACTGGGGGGAAGGGGAGGAGAAAACTATACTTGTATAGCTTTATACAAAATATATACAGAGTAGATACAAAATAACTTTAAAGGAGATGCAAAGGGATAATTTCATTTTTAACTTTGCAGCTCCAGCTCCAGCCCTTAGTTCAGCGACATGCATGCAGTAAACACTTAATAAACAGTTAATTGAATCAGATTGAATGTCAGATTATGTCTTCATATATTTGTAGGCATTGAGCCTTTCCCTTGTAAGATACCTGTTTGTTTTTTTTTTTTTTAATTTAAAGCATCTCAAATGCCTTTTGGATTTATTTTAATAACACTTGATTTCTAATTTCCTCACTATTTTGGTCACCTTTGACTTTAAAAGGTTCAATTTGCTAGTGTCTTGTTAGGTTGGGCCTGTCATACTGGCTTGAAAAACAGTATAGCTATCACCTACTTCATTCTAAACTTTTTCTTCCTTCCTAGTACATATGTACCTCCTAGCTCTATGTCATCAGCTGCCTTGATAAAGCATCTTCATAATTCTTAGATTAAAAAATGCTAAATAAGATAAGCATGGTGTCAATAGCACCTTGAATTATAGTAACATTTATGTAGTTCTTGAAAATTTGAGAAATGCTTAACAAATATCCCATTTTACCCTCACAGAAATACTGAGAGGTAGGTGCTATTATTATCTCCATTTTACAGGTGAAGAAGCTGAGGAAGATAGAAATTAAGTGGCTTGTCTAAGGTTACACAATTAGTGTCTAAAGGTGGATTGAATTCAGTTTTAGAGTCCCCAGTACTTTATCCACTGTACCTACCTTCATTTGACCTCCTCTCCTTAATATAATTTGCCTAGCTAGAAGCAACTGTATGTAAGAGATGGAGTTAGGGAATTTAAGTCCTGAAGTAGTTGTTCAGCCATTTTCGACTCTTCATGACCTCATTTGGGGTTTTCTTGTCAAGAGTTACTGGAGTGGGTTAAGTTACTTGCCCAGCTATTAAATGTCTGATGTTAGATTTGAACTTAGGAAAACGAGTCTTCCTGAATTTAGGTCTGGCAATCTATGCACTATAGCACCACCTAAATGCCCCTGCAGTCAGGAAGACATGATTTCAAAACTCAACTATGGTGTTTTACAAAATCTGCAAAAATGAAGGTTTTGGTCTAAATAGCTTTAGCTCTAAATTTATGATCCCAAGACCCTTGATAGGATTTTCTGTAACCAAAGCTAGCATTTATTATAGCACTTTGAGATTTGCAAAACATTTTGCTCACATTACCTCATTTGATTCTCATATCAGCCCTGAGAGGAGAGTACTATTATTATCTCCATTTTGCAGATGAGAAAATTGAGATAGACAGAAATTAAGTGATCTTCTCAGGATCATACAGACAAGATTAAAAAATCTCTGTTACTCTACAATCAGTATATTATTCCCTATGCTAGAGATGTTAGACACACTTCCCACTTACTTAACAAAATGAATCAGGAAGCTAGGCGGTGCAGTGGATGGTGTCTGATTTGGAATCAGTAGAATTCAAATCAGACCTCAGATACTTATTATCTGTGTACAAGTCACCTAAAGCTGGAGTAGGGAATAGCAAACCACTCTAGTGTTTTTGTCAAGAAACCCCCAAGTAAGGTTGTGAAGAGTCAAAAACAACTGAACAAATAAAATAAAATAAAGTAAAACATAGATAATATTACATTTACACACAAAGTTAACAGATAACTCTCAGGGAATCTAAGATAGGGATTAGTGGATTTAGGGATGAGTCTGGAGTCTGGATGACCTAAATTCAAACCTGTTTCAGACATTTATTACCTGTGTAGCCCGGGGCAAGTCACTTAATAGCTGCATGTCTTAGTTCCCTCTTCTATAAAATGTAAAATGATAATAATGGAACTTACCCACATCTGTGGGTCATTGTAAGGATCAAATGATTGCAAAATGCTTAGCATAATGTTTGGTACATAGTAAGTACTCTATAAATGTATTATTAGTGGTCCAGTTTTTGTGTTGGTTTGACAGTTTCCTTATTCCACTTTAGCTGCATAAAAGCACTAACTACCTGTTTTTCTGAGACTATCAAGCTGCTATTGGTTTCTAGATTTGGGACCCTGACCTAAACCACAATTAGGCTCTTTATACATAGAGGAGAGGAGACCCTTGTTCAGAAAGGACTAGGGCAGAGATTGAGATTAGGATTGTACTATTCATTCATGTCTTGGTGGAGGATGGAGGCAATTCCTAAGGGATGTTGATGACACTAAATTGCTTCAGTAAGGAGTTGTTGAGAAATTTCACTTGGACACCAGCCTGTTGGGGAACTGACAAAAACAGTGGCAGATGAAATTTAGTTTGTGTAAATGGCAAGCAATGCAAAGAGACCAAAATAAACCAGTTGAGCCTGATTCATACCCCATGTGTGCTTTGTGGGAGTTCTTCTCTTGAATTACAATGGAAATGAATCAGATACACAGAAAGCCATGATCAGATCATGTGTTCAGAATTTTTCTGAGAATAGAGACTAGAATGTGAGCTTGTGATGAAGAAAGCAGTTGTCTGAGCAATGGTTATGTATTGTTCAGTCATGACTGAGTCTTTGTGGCCCCATTTGGGATTTTCTCATTAGAGCTCTTGGAATATTTTGCTATGCCCTTCTATAGTTCATTTTACAGATGAGGAAACCGAGGCAACCAGGGTTAAGTGACTGCCTAGGGTCGTACTAGTTGTGTATGAGGTATCAGGACAGATTTTGAACACACGTCTTCTTGACCTCTAGGTCTGGTATTCTTTCCACTCTACCACCTACCTGCCCCATGGTAACATGTGCATCAGTAGAAAGAGCAGGCTAGTTTTGTGGAAAGAGAGCTAAAGACTTTAGTTGAAATTCTTTCTCCAACACTTAGTTGTTGTGGGCTCACTGGTACATCATTTAAAATTTATGAGCCTCAATTTTTTGTAAGTAGGAAGGGGATGATAATATCTATGATATAATGTATGTAAACTTTGAAAACTTTAAAATGCTAAGTAAACATTTGCTATTATTAAAAAGCAGATTGTCTATTTAGTCTCATTCATGTAGACAACAACCAAATAGACGGTTATCTTAATCAAGTGTAGTGTCTCACTTCCTTAATGGAGCTCAGAAAGATTTGGCTATATCAAAAGAAGTGAATTTCTCAATCCTAATTTCAAACACTAGATTGAGAGTGTTGGTCCTCTAGGTTTTGAATAACTGTTTAGAGCAATGTTTCAAGATGTTGATGATAATGTTGGTAGGATATCTGTGTAAGGATGGGGTAGAGAGAAGTCATATCTGCTTCATTTAATATAAGCTAAATGTTCTATGGAGTATGCTTTTTATCTGTGGCAATGAATACTTTATGAATATATTTTCCTGCATTATAGTCTATAATATGTTGGTTAAAACTGAGGTCAAATGTACTTTGTTATATTTGGAAAATATTTAATAAAACAAATAAAAATACAGTAGAACACAGATAATGTTAATATGTAGTTTTCCAGTCAGTATGCAGTCTCTACGGATCCTTATGCATGATTTAGTAGTTCTGTTTCTATTTTGAGTTTGACATCATTGATCTATAATATGGTTCCAACTTATTTTTCAGTGTTACTAGACTTTGGTATACCATCTTCCATGACAGTTCTCCATAAACATTTTTGGAGAACATTCACTTTTTCATCTTTCAGGCTCACTTGATGCTGATGATAAGAAATCACTGTTAAATCAAGTTAGATTTTTTGTTGTTTCTATCAGAGTGCTATATTTAGTGGTTTAAAAAAATAAATTTAATACACATTGCTTTATGAATCAAGTTGGGAGAGAAAAATTGGAACAAGAAAAGGAAAAAAATCATTGGAAAGAAAAAAAAAGCATAAAAGAGAAGTGGACATAGCATGTGCTGATTTACATTCAATCTCTATAGTTCTTTTTCAGGAGGCAGATGGCATATTCTGTCCAGAGTCTTTTGGGATTGCTTTGGATCACTGAAACACTGAGAAGAACCATTGATCATTGATCATTGCACATTCTTGCTATTATTATGTACAATGTACCCCTGGTTCTGTTTTGCTTAGCATCAGTTCATGTAAATCTTTCCAGGACTTTCTAAAATCAGCTTGTTCATCATTTTTTATAGAACAATAATATTCCATTACATTCATATACCACAGCTTATTCAGCCATTCCCCAATTGATGGGCATCTACTCATTTTCCAATTCTTTACCACAGAAACAACTGCTATAGAAATTTTGCACATGTTGAGTCCTTTTCCCACTTTTATAATTTCTTTGGGATACAGCCCCAGTAGTAGAACTGCTGGTACACATAGTTTGATAGCCCTTCGGGATTGTTCTCCAGAATGGATAGATCATTTCACAATTCTACCAACAATGCATTAGTGTCCCAGTTTTCCCCCATCCCCTCCAACTTTTATCATTATCTTTTCCTGTCATTTTAGCCAATCTGAGAGATGTGAGTTGATATTTTGGAGTTATTTTAATTTGCATTTCTCTAATCAATAGTGATTTGGAGTATTTTTTTCATTTGATGGTTTTAATTTTGTCATCTAGAAATTGTTCATTGACCATTTGTCAATTGGAGAATGACTTGTATTATAAATTTGACACAGTTTTTTATAATTTTAGAAATGACATCTTTATCAGAAATACTGGATGTAAAGTTTTTTTCCTAGCTTTGTACTTCCTTTTTAATATTGTTTCTGTTGCTTTTGTTTGTGCAAACCCTTTTTAATTTAGTGTAATCAAAGTTGTCCATTTTGTCTTCTCTGGTTCTTCTTTGATCATAAATTCCTCTCTTCTCCAAAGCTCTGATAGGCAAATTATCCCTTGCTTTCCTACTTTGTTTATGGTATTAACCTTTATGCCTAAATCCCGTATGCATTTAGACCTTATTTTGGTATGGGGTATGAGAAGTCTGTGCCGAGTTTCTGACATAGTTTTCCAGTTTTTCCAGCAATTTTTGTCAAATAGTGAGTTCCTATTCCAAAAGCTAGATTTTAGGGGTTTATCAAATTTTAGATTATTATAGGCCTTGATTATTGTGCCATATGTATTACTTTATTCCACTGATCCACCATCCTAATTCTTACCCAGAACCAAATGCTTTATAATTTTAGATTTGGTAAGTAGCGGTAGGCTTAGTAGCTATTTAAAAGACACTAGTTTGGAGGAAGACTTTTAATCCTTTTAAAAATTGTATATAATCAAAATCTATTTTTGTAATCAACAAACAATAAATCATTGTACTAAAAATAATATCAATTTTGGAATCAAGTGATCATTTCATTAAAAAAAATTATAATAGAGAGGGAAGCTAGGCATATTTTATTTAAAAAATTCTCAAGTTTTTGGGAAAAGATTTAAAATGATTCAGTTAAAGCATAAGAAAAAAACAGTGGCTGAATATCTGTAGCAGAAGTCAGTCCAAGAAGGATAGATGCTCTGAGACAGAGATTCTAAAGACACAAGAAGAAATGATAAGTAATAAAAGGGGGAGCTGCTTGAACTTAAAGAGAAAGTTATGGCTTCCCTTGTAATTTTTTTCTTTGACATTTATTCTATTTTTTTTTTATAATTTATTCTATCTCATAGTTTTCATTTATTCCTTGAAATATAGTTCTGAAAAATCAGGCTTTTAAAAAGCCCATTGGGATTCAAATGGAGCTACTTGACTATTATTTTAAACCCAAATCACTTTGGCTCTCACTGATTGATCAACAATAGGTCCCAGCCTCATATAGGTTTAGTGACTTTTGTGGTTTTCTAAGGCAAGCCTTGAAATTAGGCCTTCTTAACTCCAAGTACCATCCTATCTATTTATTATACCACATTGTCTTCAAGGAGGTGGTTAACAAAAAACCATTTACTTTCCTAGGAAAAATATATATGGAAAGCTATATATGGAAAAATTTGTCACCTATAGATTCACCATTTAATTATAAATTCTCTGGTCATGACAATCCATGAAACAAAGAAAAATAAAGATGCTTGTGTCCTGTGGTATCTATTCTGCAGTGAAGGTAGAGCAACATATTAGTGGAAATAAAGTTTTATGAATAGCTCAGCTTTTAGAAGTTAGCTTTTGTTATCCTATATGTGGGATTGTCCAGTGACCAAGATCTCACCATGGTTATTGCTTAGTGGATTATTTTAAAAAGTACTTTGATACATTACTGCAAATACCACCTTATAGATTTTGTTTCAACAAAATGTCACTCATTCTTCCTATGTCAAAATGACATATAAAGTTCATTGAAAGATGAAATGAGAAAAAACTTGCTTTAATGACTCTTGATATTTGAAATCAGGCAAGTCACAAAACAAGTAGTTGTATACTTGTCAAATGGTATTTGGTACTATCATGGAGGCTATCTAATACAGAGTCTTAATGGAAAAAGCATTCCCTATATAGTTGTGAGGTCCTCTCATGGTTATATTTGAGGATACCATACTGAAGACCTTTCTAAGTGAAATCTATAATCATTCAAAAGAATTTGAGTCAATCATCTCCACAGGAAAAATCCAATTAATGGATATTTGGCGTCTAGTCTATGATATGTAGTTGGATGGACAATTCATTGGATTTAGTAGCATGTATTACTTGGATAGAAAATTTTTATCTTCAATAAAGTGGTTATAGAATTTAATTGGAGAAGGTAGAATGGATTGTTTTTGGGAAATTGTACATTATACATGACTAGGATTTTCTCTTTAAAAATTCAGATAATAAATAAGTTTTATAGCTGTTAAAGAGAGATATATGGTGGACATATGCTACAACATATCACCAATGAATACTTTTTCAGAAAAAAAAAAACTATGTAAAGGATTCATTAGACACGTTTATGGCCTAAAAAGGAAGTGAGGCAGTAGATTTGTCTTAACTGGAAGTCTTCAACCTGGATGATCACTTGACATCCATATTGGATAAGGATTTGGGGTTTTTTTTTTTTTTTTTTTTTTTTTGGTTATGGGTTGGCTTAGATGTCTTTTAAGGTCCTAAGTCTTAGATTTTGTGATTCAATGACACATAGATTTTATTTTCCTTACTTTAGTTAGCTCTGTGACAACAGATAAAATTGTCTATTCTAGATCTTCTATGAAAGTCTCCTTTTTGATATACCCTCAATACATGCATTCTTATGAAGATTTTAGAGAGATAAGTAGGTATGTGTTGGATAGTTATTGCTTTATTTTCAGTTTCCTTTTGGTACAGTAATTATCCCTTTTTCTTTTTTGTTTCTATTTTTCCCTTGTGAGGCTTGGAAAATTAGTCACTAATTACCACTGAGATTATGCTCTCTTAAAACATGGATTTCTTTTGTTTCCTTTTTATCAATTCCAATCTCTCACCATAATTTAATTTTCTTGAGTGCCATTTCTACTTATTCATATATGTAGCAAATTTCATACTCACATATTAGTCTCTAAATATGTTTTCATCACTCATTAAGATCACTATAGGAAATGGTGGCTTAATGTAACCCTACTTGTGGTTCTTTTATGTAAATCATGATTCATAATACGGAGATTCATGCTAAGATGCTTATAAACTCTTTCCTTTTGATTTTTAGTCCTTTGAAATGAATCCTAATATTGATCTTAAAAAAATTTTTTTTTTACTCTATAGTCATCTGATTCTGTACAGAGCTGATTCTAAAATAACTCATCTTAGAAATAAGCTATTTCTTGACTGTAAAGCTATAGTAAATTTCACTTTTGTGGATAATTTTATTCAGATCTTTTGCACTCTTTTCCTGAAGAAAGTCCCCCTAATATAGAAATATGAGGTTTCTGAATTTCAAGATTTTAGTTTTCTTAATTGATTTATATCTTCCGATATGTTTTTCCTTGTGTACATCTTCTAATTGATGTCACTGAATATCAATAAAATTGCATGTTGTATTGAAGGACTTTTATCAAACTTCTGTAAGGATTTTCCTACTAATTCACCTTTTGTAATCAGTCTTAATCTGTCAACTGTATTCACCGTTACCCCTTTATGTATGCTCATCATCAGTGCTACAGAGAGGACCAAATACTTTAGTAGTGTTTCTTATAGCCCTCCTTCTCCCTAGAGAATTTGTGAACCCTTCTTTTATACACAAACACACACACACACCCCTACACACACACACACACACACACACACACACACAATATATATGTATATATATATATATATATATATATATATATATATATATATATATATATATATATATATATATAATTTTTTTTCCTTGTGTTTTCTGGTTTCACTTATAGAGAATGCTAATGTGGATAGATTAAGCTGATTTGCTAGCTTGTTGGAAAAGGGTATCATATTTAGACTATCCACTAGTGTTGATAGGTTGTTAAATAATTTATACAACAGGGTAGTTAAGAGCCCAGAAACTGCCCTTTTCTACTCTACCACCATCACTGGTAAAACAAAATGGGACCACACTAGATCAAAAGACATTTTTATAAACTTTTTCATGGGTCATAATGTCCATCATGTATTGGTCAACTTGTTGATAATGAGCCTTTTCATACTTAACCCAGAAGAAGATTTGAAAACCAGAATCTTTTTAAAACTGTACTTGCTGAACATGTCAAGCCCAGAATATAAATTCCCTTTCCTTTACCATCGACTATCAAATCCTCATTCGCTTTTTCTCTTTCCCTTTCCTTCCCCTTCTCTTTCCCAAACTTGAAAAGAAGAATTTGGTTTGCTGTCATTTATAAAATTGTTTCCTCATATGGTATTTTAGGATTGTTTTCAATACAATTTCTAATATTAACTTCCAAATAGGATCAATCATGGAATTCCACAAATGAAATTGGAGAAGATCCCTGAGGAAGATTAATGGCAAACCACTTCAATATTTTTGCCAAGAAAATCCCAAACGGGGTCACAAAGAGTCAGACATGACTGAAATGAACAACAAAGAGGAATAAATAAAGCTAGAGAAGCAAGAGATGGAAAAGACATGAAGATTTCCAAATTCTAAGCTGGCCCTGGTTTTAGATGGAATCTTTTGTTCCTTACTAGCTCTTAGTTCTGTGTGTTTCCCTTCTCTCTTTTCATTAAAATTTAAGATTGTTAACAAAAATATAGTAAATTAGTAGAAAAGGAGAAAAAAAACACCCAATAACTAAGAAGTGAACATCTTTAGTTAATTGTACACTTGTTAGGGTGGTGCCCTTCTTTTAGGGCTTTTGATAGCTTAAAGTCATATCTTAACAATTCCTTCTAGTTCTAAGAACTATAGATACAGTGGAGTGAAGTGTGGGTCAAATAATGTAAACTGGAACTTAGTCATCAGAAAAGGTTCATTTTCATTTTATTTGAAAATGATGAAAAATGTGTGTATAAAGGCCAATTAAGAAAGTTCTCATTTCTTTCTCTGACCTTTGTCTCCTCTTTGCTGGCAGAGTTGCCTTTTGAGCTAGGTCATCCAAACTAAATGTTTGTGATTTACCAGAAGGATCCTATCTCTCACTGTGGGGTTAAAGGGTAGAGTGAAAGATTGCAAAATAATATGAGGATAGAGATCTCTGAAGTTGTGCTGGACTTGTAAGCTGAGCACAAAGAACACAGCAAATACAATCCAAATATTATTTATAAACATAAGCATTAAAAAAAGGCTAAATAAGATGACAAACTCTAATAGAGACTGAAAGACACATGGCTGCTCTTCAGGAGATTACTCTATAAATTTCAGCAAAATTCCTATAAAATTCTTTCTTATGATCCTGGAGGCCCAATAGTGTTTTTCAGATGACCGTGGCCTAAAAGTCTCTTTATTTTTTGGGGGGAGGTATCATATTTATTTTAGTTTTTTGTTTTTAATTGTCCTTATCCTTGGGGTAATTTTTCCACTAGGCAGTTCAGAAGGTTGGTACCTGTCCCTACCTGCAAGCAGGCAGGCTATATAAGGTTTCCAAAAAATATTTCATTAAGACAAAGAGAAATGAAAAAGTCATCTCTATTTAAAAACACTGGAGTTAGAGGCACAAGAACTTGGGCTTGAGTTCTGGTTCTGACTTTACTAGCTGTATGACCACAACCAAATTATTTAATATCTCTGAATTTTACTTTTGTCATCTGGAAAATGGTGATAATATTATTTGGATCACTTGCCTTCTGTGAGAAAAGTATATAAAAACCTTAAAAACATACCTGAATATATTTAAATCCTGTTAGTATAGAACTTATTGTCAATATTTTCAGTGTCACATACAGTATTTATATCACTTCTCTGAAATTCAGTCTTCTGTGCTAATCCCATGAGGTCTGCTGTGCTTCCTGCTGCCATTAACTATCAAATCCTCATTTGCTTCCTCTCCTGTCTGCTGCCAGGTATTGGCATTCTCTCTCAAACACAGGCATCTGGGTAACCAAGGTACCAGTAGAAGGAATCTGTGAGTTTCTTTCCCAATTTTCCTGGAATTATAGTTACTCCCTACAGAGCGCACAGAACTCGCTGTATGGTGCCTAAGAGAAACTATTATCTGTACCCTCTACACACTTACTTTCAGGATTGCTTCCAAGACAACCTATTAAAGACATATTAAACCCTTACTAATGAGCTTGAGCGTCACATATAATTTACCTTCCAGATAATTGTAAAGGGCTGTGGGAAGTATTGAAGAAGTACCCTCATGGAAAAAAAAGTAAAGAGTCCAAGATGATTTTAATTTTCAGATCTTGGTGAATTGGAAAAATAGCAGTATCACTAAAATAAATAGACAACTCAGGAAGGAGCTGGTTTCAGGGGAGGGATGTTTATATAGTTTTAGACATATTAAGCTGGAGGCGACAGTAGAAACAAGAAACAAGCTTTTATTAAGTGCATTTTATGTATCAAGTGGGACACCAGAAGGTTCAATGGATAAGAATGCTGGGCTTGGAGTCAGAAAGACTCCTCTTCCCGAGTTCAAATCTGACCTCAGACATTTACTAGTTGTGTCACTCTGGATAAGTCACCTGTTTGCTTTAGTTTCCTCCTCTCTAAAATGAGCTGGAGAGGGAAATGGCAAACCACTCCAGTATCTTTGCCCTCTGACAAGAAAACCCTAAATGAGGTCATGAAGAATTGGACATGATTAATATATCTAACCAATGAAAATGTTGCAGGTAATAAGCTAAATGTTTTACAAGCAACTCATTTGATCCTCACAACCCTGAGAAGAAGGTGCTATCTATTACCTTCATTTTATAGCTGAAAAAATTGGACCAGATGATCTCTAAAGTCTATTCCAACTTTAAAACCCAGTGATTCTGGGTTTTAACTATTAGTTATTCTATTATAAACTATTAGTGATTCTAATAGTGGATATCTTCAGGCACTGTGTCCGGCAGGTTGTGGTAAAATTTTCTACACTGTGTTTGGTGGCCCATTTGCCTACTTCAACAATCTGTGAGGTCCTACAGCAGTGGTATAAAACAAATAGAACAGTGCCATTAATCTACCCATAAGGATCATGGTGGCTGCATATTAGCTTAGTTTTAAAATATATTATCTAGGTTTTAGTTTATTTTTAATTATTTTGTTAAATATTTCCAAATTACATTTTAATCTGGATTAAAGCACGCCGGGAGTATTTTGGGAAGCCTCTATGTCTTATGTTTGACACCCCTGATCAAGAATACTTTATCTAGAAGAGTGGATTAAATGGAATAATAGTAGTTCAGGATAAAATAATCACATTCAATGGCTGTGCAAAATAAAACAAATAGTTATTTGGCTCAAGTCCATTTAAATTCTACCATATCCCAAAAGTCCTAAGGTTAAATGAATGGTTAGGCAGCACAACACTTCAATAAATACTAAATGGAATTGAAATCTATAGGGAGAGTATTGCTAGATCCTGGACTAGTAGAACAGCCTTTGATTTAACTAGATGAGAGGATCAACTGACCAGACAGGCAATTATTATTAATCAAGCAGTTCTTATGTACACAAGACTATGCGATACCATGGCAAAGCTTACTGAAGAAATCTAGGTCATGCAACATGTCCTTGAATTATTTCCAAACTTACTAGGATTATCTTGTTGTGTGAGGTGATTGAACATAAGTCACATAAAGAGCGTTTCCATTGTACCTTGTCATTCCTAAAGGTCATTTAACTGAAACCATCCTGTGAGGCAGGTCAGCTAAATTTCTATGCCCTACCTCCGGTGCTCAGATGAGTCCCCCTTATGGAGTCTTACTTGGTCTACTGAAGGTTCTGGGAGGCCAAACATATTCCCAGGGCTAGATAATTAGATAGGGTTCAATCTAGTAACAGAGTATAGGAGGACATTAGGACAAAATAGAAAGAGAATCATTAATGATTTGGGGGGAAGAGTAGAGGAAAGATTATATAGTATTGGAGGCTTAGAAAAAAAAATACCACCATCACCACCCCCAATTCCTTACCACACTCTAGAATATAAAGAAGCAGAAGTTTTGGGATGCAAGTCAGGTCCTTGAGAACAGAGACTCTTTCCCCTTGTTTTGTACCCCCAGTATTTAATACAGTGCCTGGCACATAATAGACGTTTAATAAATGCGTACTGAATGATTTTTAGAGCAAAAAGTTTCTTTCACAGAAAACAAGTGATAAATCTTAGCTTATAAATTACATTTGAGAAGATAGAATGATGTGCCCAACTTGGTAGTCAGGAAGATGTAGGTTCAAATCCTATTACTTACATAGCTTGGTTTGAAACAAATAAGCTTTACCTTGGAAAATTGTTTGAGTTCTGAGTCCCAGGCAAATCTGTTCTTTTAAGGTATACTTTGTTGCTATCTTGGTCATCGCAGGGAGATCACATGATGACAGAATCACAAATCCTTTAGCTACTGAAGACTTGGGCAAATTAATAGTGATTGTAAGACTACTTGTTAAATGAGAGAGAGGTGTCTGGGTCACGCTGCTTCCAGTGGGGACAAAGATGGAAGAGGAAAAGATAATATGTGGAGAATGATCATGACTTCCATTTTGGAAACTTAAAAACAATACCTTGATAGGCTTTTCTGAAATTTTCTGGAATTTGAACTTCCTGGGAACAAGGACAAATCTGACAAAAATTTGTGGGAGAGGAGGTGCTACCAGATGATTCAAAGAAGTGCCCCAGAAATGAAATGCTGGGGGCACTAATTGTGCCAGAATTCAGACTGGCATAGTAGTGTCTGAATCTGGAGAAGAGTAAGCTACTACTGTGACAAGATTGCCAGCTCTCACGTGCTAGCCCTTTCCTGGGACGCTGCAGAATTATGAGGGATTAGGATGAAGACTAGATTCAGTCATATAAAAAGCCCAGCAGTTTATTTCCTGACAGTTTATGAACGGTTGCCTATCTCTCTACATCTTCTCAAGAAGGTCTGCATGGCGGCTTCTGCGGCTCTCTGGACACTGACACAGGGATCTTCCCTAAGTGCCTGGAGACCTGAAATAGAAGAGAAAGGAAAGGTCAATGAATGAGGAGGCATTTAGAGATCATAACTGGAGGGACAACACAAAATCAGATCAAGCAAGTGTTGCCTTGTAGGGCCAATTCCCCAACTCAGGTCGTGGGTATTAGTGACAATTCACATTTATATAATGCTTTTAAGTTTTGAAACATACTTTCCTCACCACAACCCTTTGGCAGGTACTGAAAGAATGTTCTCTATTTTATGGAGGATCTTGAAGCACAAAATTATTCGATCAAGACTCCTTCATTGAAGACTAGAAAGGAGATTCGAACTTAAGATAGCTCTCTCCCTCCTTCCTTTCCTCCATTCTTTCCTCGCTGTCATCTTCTTTTTTTTCCTCCTCTACTTTGTCTTCTTCTCTTCCTTTCCTTCCTGCTTTTTTTTGCAACTCCTTCTTCTTCCTTTCCTTCTCCCTTCTTTCCTTCTCTTTTCCTCCTTCCCTTCTTCCCTTCTTTCTCTTCCCTTTCTCTCCCTCTCCCTCTTTTACTTTTTTCCCTTCCTCCCTTTCTTTTTCTTTTTTCTTGTGTCTATATCTTTTCTTGTCTCTCTCTATATATATTCCTCCCTCCTTTCTTCCAATTTTTTTTTTAAATAGAAATCGCTGTTATTTGCAATGCTCTCTTCCTCTACCAAAAAGAATCTTCCTTTAGAATAGAGAAGGTACAGGATAACAAATCCATCTGAAACACAGAGAATGCTTGCCTCTGGGTTTATCATTCTTCTCCTATACTATTCTGCCATGTTTCTTGGGCAGGCATATTGATTGTAGCAATTTTGAGAAGTCAAGAATTAACATTGTATTGATCTGAGTTCAGATATTTCAGTGTTGCTTTCTTTTACCTTATTATGTTTATTGTGTATCATCCTGCCTTCCTAATAGCCACCATAGCTCACAATGGTACACTACTTTAAGGTTTGCAAAGCAGTCATTATTTTATTAGTTTCTCACAACTCTGTAAAATAGGTGTTATTATTATCCCCACTCTGAACATGAGATCTATTACCTCACTTTAACCTGTAGCAAGTGGGAGAAAGACTTCTCTGTTTATGGGTCGTGGGGAAGAAAATAATCTGGCCTTATCAGTAGTCTTGTAGAAAATAGAAGCAGGTTGACACTGACTGCTGGGAGTGGGGCTCAGTAATTGGTATTGGACTCTAATCTGAGTTTGGAGTTCTTGAGAAATTTCTCTCTCTAAGGATTCTCTAACTTTGATTCAAGTGCCTCAAGCAGTGCTGTCTTATAAAGCTTCCAGGTTCACCCAGAGCTTAAGTAAGGATAATATTGCATTGTTTTTTGGATACAGCTCTGAACTAGGCAAAAATTGTATTTGATACTTACATGAGTCCAATTGTTCTCGATCGAGCATCTCCAAGAACTGAGGTGTCACATTTTGAATAATGGCATCTAAATTCAAGAGGATAAGGGAACATTTACTTCATTACTAGAGGTAACAAATGTTAAGATGTGGTAGTAGTAGGGAAGGAAGAAGAGGAAATGGTATCTTATTAAAAACTGAGCTATGATGTTGGTTATATACATGGAAGGTAAATCTTCACTTTGGACTTTCCTTTTCAAGGGTATGTGAGGATGGATACTCTAGCTGGAATCACAATAAATATTGAGTGGCTTCTATATGCCCAGTACTATGCAAGGAGTTACGGTGAGGAGGGTGTATAATCAAGAAGAGTATTTTTTAAAAAGTGCCAGTTGATAAGACCAATATCTATGGAACTATTAAGTATTAAAGAAGTTGTGGGAATTCAGATAAGACATCAATGTAGAATGGGATAATTGATGCAGAATAAGTAGGAAAAAATGTGGAACTTGAACCTAGAATATTAGAATCATCAGAGATGCTAAAAAAATCATTTCCTACATTTCACAGAGAAGGAAACTGAGATCAAAGTCTTTTAAGCAATTTTTCCAAGATAATGTAACAAATGCTAATTGATTCTAAGAGGACCCAGATATCCCGTTGGTTAATCAGTCTATAAGCATTTATTAAATGTCTGCTTATATGCCAGAGATTGTACTAAGTGCTAGGGGTACAAAGCTCTCAAGAAGTACACAGTCTAATGGGGGTGAGAGCATGAAGATGACTATATACAAATGAATTGTATACAGGATGAATTAGAGATAAGAAACAGAAGGAACACATGAGCAATTAGAGAAATCAGGAAAGTTTCTTATAGAAACAGGGACTTGAAACCAGAAAACTCTGGAAGCAAGGATGAGGAGAAAGAGTAATCCAGATATAGGTAATAGTAGTTATTGAAAATACTCAAAAGTTGTAAGATTTTCTTGTATGAGAATCAGTAAGGAAGCCAATGTCATTAAATTGTACAGTATATGCTATGGAGTAAGGTGTAAGGTTGGAAAGGGGCAAGGTTATGATGAACTTTGAATGCCAAACATAGGATTTTATACTGGATCCTGGAGGTAGGACATGATTGCTGTTTATTGAGTATGGTGATGACAGGATCAGTCTGTGCTTTGGGAACATCAGTTTGGCAGCTGAGTGCTGGAACTGTCTCTTCCCAGAAATCAGCCTGAGTCAGGATCACCAAAAATCTTTATGCTGTCAGGGGATTAAATCTAGCAATCTCCACACCACCTTCCTCTCTCCCCACTGCCAGGAGAATGCCTCAATTTCCTCCTCCTATTCCACCCACACATGTCACTTCCCCTTCTTTTCTCACCAATCGAGCCAGCACATAATAGTTGGGGAGGGTCATCCTTCAAACATGTTATTAGAGAATTGTCCAATTGGCAATTAGTCTTACATGCTCCATTATCCAAGTGCATTTGGTCAGTTCTAGCTCTTTACAGCTGAGTAAAGGATGGGCTGGACTGGGGAGAGGCTTATGGATAGAGAACAACCAGAAGATTATTGCAATAGTCCAGACATGATGTGATGGGGGCTTGTGTCAGAATAGTGGCAATGTCAGTGGCAATGAGAGCAGGTGTTCATTGGAAAGATATACCTTGGAACTAAGGGTTAAAACCACAGTTCTTGGAAAGAGATAGGATATGAGGTGGGGGAAAAGCTGAAGATGATACCTATGTTACCTTCCAGGTTCCCACTATGGTGGTCTTTCCATAATTGAGAGGGAAAGTCTTAAGGAAGGAAGGTTTGAGCAAGTGTGGACAATATTCTCAAAAGACAGTCAGGGAGATTGCATTGAACCTGGTATATCAGAAGGGCAGTGGAGAGAGAGATCTAACTTGAACTTGTAGTATAAGGTGGGGAATAAGAACACATATGTAAATTTGTGTTATAGCATAAGAACAAGTCCCTCTATAGGGAATGATGGGTGGAAGGTATAAAAATACAATTCTAATTGTGCTGTAGGAGAATTTCCTAATCATTGGAAGCAGCCCAAAGAGGAATGTATTATCTCTAGGGGTTGCCTATCATTAGCAATTTTCTAGCAAAGAGAAATCAGTTACTTGTCAGGTACACTGAAGGGTATGGTGAAGATTCTTGTTTTGAGTTGAAATAAGCTGCCTCCATGATCCCTTCCATGGGGATTCTTTGCTTTGGAGACACACTAAAGGTACTTGCAAAGAAAGGCAGCCAGGAACTCTTTATGGGGAAAGATCTTGTCTATTTTTCTGGGATACTTTCTATTTATCATGCTAGGATTTTACTGGGACAGATACCAGAAAAGGAAGAATTTAGGAGAGAGGATCATGAGAGTAACAGAGGAGACTTAACCTGACCTGTTAATTTGGCTGCACCACTTCGGATTCCTTCCCAGGAACTACTGAAATAGGCAAACGTGTGTGTATGAAGGATCCAGAGGAGATCCTGGTTTTTCTTTGCCTAGGAGAAATGAACATTAAACTGGTAGGAGCTGGAAGAGGAATTAATTGGCTCTCTTCCTCTCTCAAATCCTGCAAGCAAAGATTTAAAAGGGAATGAAAAAATAAGTGAGCCCTTATATAGCCTCTATTTGGCACATAAAGCTCCTCCTTCACTACCTCTTCCCTTCCTATCATTCTTCTTACACTTTTTCCCCTTCACACATTCTGGGATGAGGCTGCACATAAATTTTCAGGTGCTCTTGTAAAATCTAAGACTATAAGCTGCAGAGAAGGTGACATCCTTCATTGATATAGAGATTGTCCCTCACCCAGTAGACCCCTATATCAGTGAAATCACAGGTATAGATCCTATCCTATACTGTCCTGAATTCAGTAGTGGCATTTTGTGTTTGGAGAGGTAAAAAACACTAACTTTAATTTAGCTAGGGTGTTTTCACTGTATAGAGTCAGTGTTTATTTGTTCCATTTGCCTAGCTCTGGTTTTCCCAAATCATTCTGGAGAAGAATGTAACTGGTCACCCTGATGGACCCTTTTTCTTTTCTTAGAACCTGAGATTTTCATTGGCATATCTGCCCCTTACTCACCAACTTCATGCATAGATCTCTATAGAATTCCTTGTTCTTTGGCATCTCCTGGCAGTCAACAAAGCGGTCCAGTAGTGCATGTAAATCTTGGACACCAAGAAATGGGATACAGGCAGCCAAGGCATCACGACAGGCCTAGAAAACAAAGTTTTCTGCTCTATTCTCTGACTCCCAACAATTAAGAGAATCTCCATCCCAACCAGGAGAGAATCCTGGGAGACAATGGGAATCAGGAACAGGAAATGTCAATGCCTCTAGGAGACTTCATATCATTCAAATATCAAATATCATATCCAAAGGAGATTTGGAGAGACCATCAATATTCCAGAAATGACTTTTAGAGACCATGTCACCTGAACAGAAGTATCATAGTTCTTCGATTGAATGGGTTAGGGGATCTGCAAGCTCTCTGTTCTTTGGAGGGAGGGGAGTAAAGAGGGATGGGCTTTCGTGCTATTTCACTTACCGTACCTATCTTTGGGTTGGGATCCCAGAGGTGGAGAACGAATGAAATCATGCTCTTTTTAATTTCTTCAGTAAAAAACATTTTCCATCTTTTTCCTGTTAGAGATGCCAGATCTTCAAACAAGAAGAATGCAGTCAGCCTGACATCATCCTGCTCCTGTAGCCACAAACACATCCTCTAGGTAAATGAGACTTTCAACTCCTGGGCCCTCCTGTCTCTATAATTTGCAAAGGAGGTAATAGTCTAGGGATTCTGATCATTTGTGAGACAGAGATTTCTCTGAAAGTTTAGTGAAAGCTATGACCATTCTCAGGATGTTTTCAAAAGCAGAAAAAATACATAGAAGTATACAGGAAGACAATTATATATACCTCTATACCTCTATCTCATATTTTCTTATCTTATATTTCTATTTTTCTATCATCTGTATCTATGTATTTATGTATCTATCTATCTACAGCAAATTCATGGACCACAGGTTAAGAACACCTGGTGTGGACATGAACTGTTTTCTCTCCACATCCATAACTTTGCTCCACGTGAATTTTAAAAAACTGGGTCTGTTGAGTTTGGAGAATAGTAGAAATGTGAGGAAATGAGTGGAAAAGGGTGATATGAGACAGAAGGCACAGTTTTTGTCTTTGAGGAAGTAAGGAAGAACTTGGCCATAGTGATGGCCATCTATTGCCACACATGAAGCAAGAACCTGGGCTGGAACTATTGAATTCTCAAGGACTGTTCTGGTGTTGTAATTGGTCCTGATTTATTTGCTTTACCATATTAGACTAGGGCTGATGTGAACAAGTGACCAAAGTTGTCCAACAAATATGAGCCTAAATATTCTCCAGTAGTTGTCCAAGAAACTCAGAGATGATTTGTAGGGTCTCAAAGGGAGAGAAGAATTCAGTCAGTTAGAAATCTATGCCTTTCTAGAATAGGATTCTGTGGAGCAACATAAATTATAAATTATTCTATGCTCTTCTGTGTAACACTTCAGCCAATAATTAGAACAAACTTTAACAGAATGAGGAAGGGGCTGGGGATAAGGGAAGGGCTGGTGAAGTTCCAGTTGAGACTTTCATTTTGTCAGAAAAATATGTTGTAGTCAAGAGTTCAGAGTCCTAAAAAGAGGGGAATGTCAGAAAAATATATTTGAAAGATTTTTTTTTCAGATTTTGAGATTTAAATGACACATTCATTGGAAGGAAGAGACAAAAATGGTCAGAGAGCATCTGCCATTTTTAAAGGAAATTATTAAAAGTATAATAAAAATTGTAATAGTCTTTTGTTTTGCTTTTTTTTGGATCTAATTTTTTCTTGAAATACACTTTCTTGGTTATAGTTATAACCTACTCCTATCTAAAGCTCCTTTCATTTCTGAAATCTTTTATTTCTGGATCCTTCCAAGTTACAAATTTTCAGCTCCACCCTATTTATATACAGGAGTATATCAATGAGGTATACCTGCTAAAGAACCTGTTCCTCCTATAAAATACATAACTTTCTTCAGTATCCCTAAGCTGCCCTGAAGCATATATTGATGGACCTAAAAGTACTAACCACTTAATCTGGGAAGGTTTAGAGCAGTGGTCCTCAAACTTTTAAAATAGGGGCCAGGTCATTGTCCCCTCAGACTGTGGGAGGGCCGGACTATAGTAAAAACAAAAGCTCACACTCTTTCTGCCCCTCAGCCCATTTGCCATAACCTGGTGTGCAGCATAAACGTCCTCAGTGGGCTGCATCTGGCCCGAGGGCCTTAGTTTGAGAACCCCTGGTTAGAGTTTAGCATAGCAACACTGTACCCAGTGCAAACAATGACTCTTTAAGGTGGTGGCTGCTGCCCTTATTTGAGGGTGGGTACTGCCCTGATATGCTTTTCTTGTTGCTTGTTGTCCAGAAGTTGCCCTTGCCTAAACCTCCATGTTCCCATCTTTGGATATCTTAAGTTCTTCTGTGTGAATTGAAATGTGCCAAATAAAGGTCTATTGTTTTGCATTGAATGACAGGTCTAATTTTTCTACAAGGTATGCTTTTAAATCTCAGTGCTCTAGCATTAGATTAGGACAATACAAATACTACTACCTCATAATCATTTCTAAGAATGATTATTCCTATTGATATAAAAAACATATAAAGGAATAAGAAATAGTAAAAAGCAGAAAACTAAAGGAGGAATTAGAGATTGTACAATTTACAGTGTCAAGGGGAAATAGGATAAAAAGAAACTGCCCCTTATTAGTACAAAAAAAAAAAAAAAGAAAATAGTGGGGCAGTTAGGTGTGGTGCAGTGGATAGAACACCAGCCCTGAAGTCAGGAATACTTGAGTTCAAATCTGGCCTCAGGCACAACTCTTCCTAGCTGTGTGACCCTGGGCAAGTCACTTAACCCCAGTTGCCTCAGCAAAAACAAAACAACAAACCAAACCAAATAATTATACAAGAAAAAGCAGAGTTCATTTAATCCAACAAATTCTATGGTTTCAAAATAGACAAAATCATCTAGGTTGATCTACTGCACATAATTCTTCCTGTTGTCTTCTGCTTTCCCTAGTCTACTTCTCTGCCTTCCTACTTAAAACAAAACCAATTCCTGATTCTAGGTGATTTACACAGTTACAATTTCAGAGAAATGCTAGAGTATTGGGGATATAGGTATTGAGATAGGAACAGAGGGCATCATGTCTGGAAATTAGAAATGAATAATGCCGTATTTCTATTTTGAAAAGAAAGGCAATGATTCAAAATTACAGATTCCTATTCCAGCAACATAAGACAGTGAAAATACAGGATGAAACAAATCACAAAATAAATTTGTAAACTCTTTGAAGAAACCAGGCTACATGCATAATAAACAAAATGGCTCTGTGAAAGCCCAAGACTTATCAAACTAATCTAATTTTCTCCTGTGACAAACTGACAGCCTAGGTAGATGTAGGCAAAATGATAGGCTATAATTTAACTTGATTTCAATGATTCTTTAGATTCTACAACAATACTGAGAACATATCTATTCTAGAGTACACAACTATTATGTATATTTATTGATAAGAAGGTCATATTCAGAGAATTATTATTAAGGGTCAGTGTCAAATGGGGAGGGGGGATGGGAGGAGGAGAGGAGGGAAGAGTATAACAAGTGGTTCTCTGTAAGGGTCATTTTTGGGCCCTGGATTAAGCTGATCATTAATTATCTGTGTAAAGGAAGAAAAGAAAGATGTTCATTTATTTTGAAGAACACACCATAGTGGGTGGGATATAGACCACTTATTCTAGAGAATATGATTCTAATCCAACAGGATTATAGAGTAATACCCACAAAAACAAACCAGAAATTAGAATGAGAAAGGATCCTTTCATTCTTCACACATATAGCCCTAATGCTTAGCAGAGTGCCTGGAACATGGCTGGTGCTTTAAATAGAGACCAATTGATTGACTGATAAATGAGGAAAAAAATTGGAATTATGAAAGAATTTTACTTTATAATGTGTTCAATTCCACTTCAATCTTATCTAGATTATTTTATCTAATTCTGGGCTACAGAAACTTAAGAAATTTAGAGAAGGCTCAGAGAAGAATTACAAAAGACTGGGCAATTGGTGCTAGCAGAAAAATTGAAAGAAGATGAAACTTTTTAATCTGCAAAGTAGGCTGGTGCTTTAATTATACTTTTCAAATACTTCAAATCTTACATAGAGACATGAATAGCTATTTTCCATCTCCATTGATACCAGAACAAGAGGAAGAAACAGGATTTGAGTTGACAAACATATGATTTCCTGATTTTGAGGGAGGATAAATATTGGAATGCATTACTGAGAGGTTATTGAGTCTTCTCCTCTGGCAGACTTTAAATATAGAATGATTCTCGCCTGTCTGGGATGTTTTTCAGTGATATTTCCTGAAGGCAGAAACTAAGAGTAGATGAGCATTTCCCCAGTTCTATAATCTGATGAAAATTTAGGAGAAGGAAGAGCTAGGATAAATAAAATAGGAGGAGGGATACCTTCCATCAGGCCCCTCACTCAGCACTTAGCACCTCTGTGCTAGATTTCCATACTTGTAAACTCTCTTTTTGTTGGGGAGGATTCCTGGATCTGAATCACTTACATCTTCAAAGAAGGTTCTCGTTTGCAGCACGATTTCTTTGAAGTAAAAGCTCACATCTTTGTCAGTGAGCAGTTCTAGGATTTTTTTCAATGCCTTCAAGCTTTCACAGATGACTTCTGTGCGAGTCAAGTGGTAGAGGCCTCTGATGACTGTTTCTAATAGCATTTGCTTATTTTTCTTCACCTGTTGAGAAAATAGGCCTCTTAATGCTAAGAATTGATGTAGAAAAGTAACTCTAGGAAGTAGGGAGCAAGAAACCCAGAATTCTATCAGAGCTCATATAGATTCATGAATACCCATTTCAGTTTCATTTGGTAGTATCTTTACTTAAATTTTTGATAATCAAGTGAATACATTTGAAAAAAAAAAAAAATATCAGCTTAAAAATGTGACTAGACATTTATTTATTTTAATCCTCATAAATTCTTACCTTTTGTGGGGCTCCGATGGCCACATTCCCAAGTCCTCTGATTGCCATTTGTCTCAAAGTAGTGTTGGTGTCCCAGGCACTCTGGTCGATTACAAATAGAACTTCTCTTAGATTCCCCTGTTTCCAAAGAAATGGCTCTTTCATGAGCTGAAATGAACATAATTACAATTAGCCTTAAAAATCAGAGTTTTCCCTTTCTTTTTCATTAGTCAAGAAAGCAAAGGAACCAATGAACACATAATTTAGAAATGGGTTTTAAGTATTTTTGGGAGATAAGAGAGAGAACAACTGGACCTAGACGTGTTGATCAGTAATTTGGTGGCAGTTGGCAGAAACCAGGTTTCTGGATATGGACAGTCCTGAGGATGAGTCTCCATTCAGAATTCTTTTCAGAACTTTGTGATATGATAAGATTTGCTAGTGTTGCTATGATCAGGAAGGCATAGCAATAGATTGTCAGAGTAGGAAGGCAACAACTGCCACCAAGAAATCCAGTGATAGTGCTAACTTCTTTCCCTCTCTGACCTACTACATGGGACAGACAAAATCATAAAGCCTGGACTTCTGGGTGTCATCCAGCTGGCTGCTTGTAGTTCAGCTTTTGTGTTCTTTCTCTCTGAGGGTGTGTGTGTTTGTGTGTGTGTGTGTGTGTGTGTGTGTGTGTGTGTGTGTGTGTGTATTCTTCTGGGGTGAATGTGTTTCCAGTGAAAATCTTGCTCATTGGAATTTGCTATAAGCAGCCTGGGGTTTTATACCATTTATCAAAAGGCTGAGTAAGGATGTCTCTGTGCTATATAAGGTCAATGACAATTTTAGATTTGACAACAAATTAAGAGCCTTTCTATCGTTTCCCGCCAGGTACTATTGTCAAAAAATCATAGAATCCTGAAAGTCAGTCTAATTGTGAAGATGAGGTTGGGAAATAGTTTTTGTCTTTGACTTGGCCATAGTCGTCTGAATCTTAATCTTATGGTCTGAAAAATAACTCCAAGGGAAGAATAAAATGCTGTGAGCCGTGTTGGGCCTTGCCTCAGAGAAGAATGCTGTGCCCATTATTCGGAAGGTCTCTGAGGTTGAAGAAAGTGATGGGACATGTGCTCCATGATGCCTATCATGATCTCCTGTTGCCAGAGGACCAGACTCCTAGGAAAAGGCAAGGGCAAAATATTGACACAGAAAATGCATTTCAAAACAATTAGGACAGAGCATCTTAACTTTGGGTCCATGGGCCCCTGAGAAGTTTGTTGATAGGTTTCAGGAGATGGGGGAAAAATTGTATATTTTTCCTGACCTCTAATGGGAATTATTTCCTTTAACTAGGGGTCTATAGGAGTCACCAGAATGTCATCTATGATGTTAAAAAAGGCTAAGAAATACCTTGAGTTAGGGGAAGCATCAGATACCGTGGTGGAGACAAACTTTCCATGAAAAAAAAACTTAAAGGAAAGGGATGTCAGAGTGGAACTTCTAAATGACCTATCTTCTAGAATTAAACCAACTTTGTAAAAAAAATTGCCCATAAGTAACAACTTTTATTTTTTCCTGGATGAGTGAATAGGTTTTTGCTTTTCTGTTTCTTCCCACTCCTTTCATTATCCCTCCCTCAATTTTTCTTTCTTGATCCTGAGTGAGGCAATCAATATAAATAAAGCTAATTGAGAGCCCTAATTGAGAGTCCAAGCATATTAAGTTTTCCTGTTTTATTTATTCATGTGCTTAACATTTATTCAGCAACACTGTGTGTAAAGCAATGTGGAGTTAATAGGAAGCTTATAATTACTTCTTGTTCTCCCCCGTACCAACCCTAGAGTCTCTAACCATTACCTGGCCAGCACACACACTCCTATGTGGTATGAATGAGGACTACTCAGAAGATTCCACAAGTTGTCTCCTTCTTCAGACTCTTTAGCCAGGCCCTCTTTTATAGCTTGGTTTTGTACACATTTGAGGGTGGTAGCTGAAAGCCTGAAGATGACAGGAAGAATTAGAGAAATGAGCTGGCTTAGGCTCAATTCTTTTCACAAATATAATTTATCATCCAGATTAGTAAGAGAAAATAGGAGACTCATCCAGATGGACTTGCTGAGATTAGTGGAGGCAGCAAACCACATCACAATTTCTCATCAGCCTTAGAGGTCATCAAAGCTCCAAAGATGGAATGAAAAAAGTATTATCTTTCTCTTTCCCTTGGAATTCTTGGTTAGCAGTGAAATTTAACAGATCTGGAAAGTGGAAGCAAAAGGAAATGCCAAGTCCAATTCCATGGAGAAAAAGTTTAATAGGAATATTTTGAGTTCAAGTAAAAGAAAGGAGTGGGAGTGGGCAAGAGGAAAAGGAGAAAGAGGAAATAAAAGCTAACTATGAGATTTAATAATAATAAGGGGAAGAGGATGGGTTAAGCCCATCAAAATAAAAGGAAAAGTGATAAGGGAAACCAGATGGGTTTGTACCAAGTTTCAAGGTTGCATCAGCCTTAGGGAAGAGAAAGACAGGACATATTGTTGCACATGTTGGATTGAGGAAAGGGCCAGAGGCTATTTGTGGTCACTGACAAGGCAATTAAAATTATATGAATCCATAATTCATATAATCATATATACACATATAAATATAATTATATGAATAAATATATAATTTAGCTCATATATGTATTTGGAGGGCTCTAGGTAGGGCAGTGGTTAGAACATTGGGCATAAACTCAGGAAGGCCTGAGTTCAAATCTGGTCTCAGACACTTATTAGCTCTGTGAGTCTAGGCAGAGCACTTTAATTGTTGTTTGCCTCAATTTTCTTATCTGTAAAATGAAGATAATACCACCACCTATCTTTCAGAGTTGTTGTAAGAATTAAATGAAATAATATATACAAAGTGCTTAGCATAGTTTATAAATGTTAGCTGTTACTATATGTGTAGGATATTGTAGCTCTAGTTAGTAATAACGCAAAGATAAATTATTATCTTTTCAATTAGAAGCATAAGATAAAGAATGATTTAATGTATATTTATATAATCTACATGTGTGTATATGTATATGTGTGCATATATACATATTATAACATATATGTATATAAATACATATATGCTATATATGTATGTTACACAAAATAGCACTATAATGTAGATAGGATGGTCAAAAGGGCTTAAGAATGGAATATAAACTTTGCCTGGGGATCATTCTCTCTTCTTGAAACACAATAAAACATCAAAGTAAACCTTTGCAAGAGAAACAGCAGAAATTTCTGCAGATATGAAACAAATTCACTGGGTGATAGAATTATAGTATCATAGATTTAGAGGTGCAGTGGGCATCAGAGGTCATCTAGTTTAATTCCCTCATTTTACAGATGAGAAAAATAAAGAGCAAGGAATTTAAGTGACACATAATTAAGTAGTAAGTGGCACTGATGTTTCCATTCTTGGCCACAGAAGGAGTTCAGTATTGCTGGAACCTAGAATCCACCTCTTCCTGTGGTCAGACACCACTTAATTTAGAGAGTGAATGAGTATTCCTTAGAAGTCACAGGGCAGGGAGGAATCGAAGGAAGCAATAAGAGCTGCTAGGAAAGTTCTAAGTTATTGTGGGACCATGTGCCTTATAGCCCTGGAGTAGAAATGAATTGTTCCATGAAGAATATCTACCATACCAGCTTCTCAGGATAGAGATCATCAGAGACCATATATCCTTCTCTATCTTCTAAAAATCTAATTATCTTTTAGTCACTTCTCTGTAGGGGTTCTGTGTAGACAATCAAACATATAAAGAAGTTGGTGGGGTCCTAGCTAATTTTATATTTATAAAGTGCCTATTTTGTATAAGGCACTTTGCTTTGCTGAAACAAGGACAGAATTAAAGCAGTCCCTGGAATTCCCATTCTGCTGGAGCTAGTGGCAACTATATAGTAGAATAGAGTCAAGAAAAACCAGAAATGATTATGATAATGTATGCTAGAGACAATGAGACCCTGAATTAGATCTGTGGCTGTGAGAGATGCTAGAGGGATGGATAGGAGAGATGGTATGTGTACCCAATCTATTTATAGAGAATCTGGTCTCTCTTGCTGAACTACTGAAGTCATGATTAATATGCTTGCTCAATAGATAGGTCCTTATATTTGTTCTGTTTCATGACAGGGACAAGGCCATCATCTAATGCCCTGGAAAGAGCAACAAGTTGGATATCAGACTTGTGTTTGAATCTGAGATTTGCTCTTTCCCGCCTATGGGACTTTGGGTTAATCAAGAAGCTTCAGTTTTCTCATTCACAAAGTGAGGGGTTCCATGAGCTAACCTAAAATCTCCAAATTCTTAATCTCTTCTGGTTCTTCCAGTTCTTAATCTCTTGATTCTGTGATGTGAAGTCAGCCATTATAGGAGTACCCCACCCCATATCTGCCATTTACCTGCAAGGATCTCCCTCTGGAAATCTCTGTGCCTGCTGCAAGACCCTTCTTCTCTCACTCAAGGTTGGGGTTGGCATTGGCATTTTCTGACCCAATGTGTAGCTAATGAGCTTCAAGAGCAGGTACAAAAGCTCAGCATATGAATCTCTGATAGGGATGCCTATTGATACCACCTCATATATAGCACAAGCAACCTAAGGGGAGAGAAAGAATTCTTCGTCAAGAGGTGGGTAAGTTCTGCTGGGGAATTCTGAGGAAAAGAACAATAGATATTATTATGGTTCTTACTTATTAAGGGCTTTGGAAACTTTCAGACTTGATCTTCAGATCTCCCTATATACCTTGTGCTAAAAATGTTTAACTAAGATAGGCTTTGGTATTTTTCTTTCTCAAAATGGTCTAATCAATACCAGGGATTCTTCCCATTTTTTTTTTATAAATTTAAAAAGAGGAGGATTTTTGATGTTGCTATTGTTGTTTGTTTTTGTAAGTTTGTAGACAAAGCAGAAAACATAGGCTTTCTTTGGTCTGATGGACAAATTGGCTTCTCAATTTGAATTGCAAGGAGGCTCTATCAAGTGAATCATCCACAGACAAAATTATTGCTATACTCGTTCCATAGACATTGTTGCTGAAATCATATCAGCACTCCAGAAAGGGTATGAATAACAACAGGCTTCAAGCAGACAGAACTGGGGAGATTATTGAGCTTGGGTACTCATTCAATTTAGTGATGAGTAGTCTAACTTACTGCAATTGTCTCTGATTCTGCTATGTCATTCTCCAGCCCACTCTCCAGTTTATCCATTAAGGCTTTTAAGAGCTGGATGTTGGGGGAACTATCCTCAGCCAGCGCCTTCCACAGTGCTTTTATGTCCCTAGAATTGTGAGGAAGTGGAAAATCCATGAGGTAGTTCCTGAGTACCACAAAACCTTTACCATTAAGTTACTAATTACATTGTTTAAATTAAATTTTATTTTTTAAATTATCAAGTTATTTTTATTTTTTAAATTACTTCTCACTTTTCCCTAGGGAAAGGGGAAGAACAACCAAACTCTTGTAATATATAAGCACAGTCAAAACAAAATTAATTCTTATATTGGCCAATGTGTGTCTCATTCCATGTATTAGTTTATCACTTCTTTGTTAGGAGATAGGTAGTATTCATTATTGGTTCTCTGGAATCTTGATTAATTATAGAATTAATCAGAATTCATTAGCCTTTAAATTTTTTTGATGTTATAAATAGTTCTTCTGGTTCAACTCAATTCACTCTGCATCCATCTATGTAAGAATTTCCAGATTCCTCTTTTATTTCTTACATTATAAAAGTATTTTATTACATAAATATATAATTAATCCTCAACTTTATCAGGGATAATGTTCCTAGAAAGTGGTGCAAAAATAAAAAAAAATGCAAATGTTGATACATTGAGCCTATGGAAAATAGGGGGTTAAGTTCTTATGACCACCAAAAAAATGGTAAACTTTCCCTAGAGAATGATGAAAATACCTAACTGTATTTATAACAAAACATTAATTTTGATAACATGTACTTTTCCTAACAAAGTAACCATGAAATATCCCATAAGATGCAGTTCACAAAATAAAATTGATTAATATGCAAAACATTTTTCTCAACAACAATTTCCTAGAATTCTGTGACTTTTTTGTGCTAATTTTCAATAAAAGCAACATCAATTTTAAACACTTTTCACACAATAAATCTACATACTGCACAGCAAATAAAAGTCTTTAAACAGTTTTTTAAACCTGAATCTTACCTTTCAGTGTGTCAGATGGTGATGTGAGGGTATTGTATTTTATTGCTGGAAAGCTCTCTACCTTGGCCACCCTCTGAAAACCAAGGAAGAGGTTGCTGGGACTTTAATTGCTGCATTTGGAAGATATTGAGACTGATGAGGTCTCAACATTACCTTAGAAACCAAAGGACTTGTACTATGTTTTGGGGGGGCACCACAAAATTTGAATTTTAAAGGCAAACAATGAAAATATGAAACAAATGCACATGCAGATTTTTACTTTTAAAACAGCAAGATGAATGAGACGAGTGAAGTATCTAGAAGTATATCTACCACTTCATAAACTTGTGCACATTATTTCCCCTCTCATTTTTCCCCCTCATAGAAACAAATATGGATAGTTGTCAATGTGAAAGTGAAAATGAGGTTACAAATAAAATCACACAAATGCTTGAAGGAGCAAAAGTTAAATGTGTGAATGCTGAAGACTGAATGTATCATAATTTGTTCCACCATTCCCCAATTGATGGTACCTCCCCATTTTCTAGTTCTTTGCCACTACAAAAAGAGCTGCTATAAATCATTTGATATCCTTAATGTGCAAGCCCAGTCATGGTAGCATCCAATCAAAGGGCACATATGATCTATTAATGACATTTTGAGGAGATGAACCATTCTCTCCACATGGGAGATATTGACGATTTTTATTTAACTAGATAAAGTGTTCCCAAGAATTTATTAACAAGACAAGAGATGATTACCAGATCTAAATGTATGCCCTTAGTTTCTCTTTTGAGGTAATATTATTAATCACTAATTGCTTTTTACAAAACTTGAACTAGATTTTCCATAGGCATCTTAAACTCAGCTTGTCAAAAATTGAATCTTCTCAGCCTCTGGGATGTCTTTTACTTCACCTCTAATCCCATAGACCCAATCTTTCTAAACTTTTTTCTTCATTTCTACTTTTGCAATATCTCTCATTTATATGCCCCCTCCTTTCCACTCATATAGTCACCACCTTAATTTAGGTCCTCATTACCTTCTAGATTTTAATTACTAATTTAATGGTTGTAGAATGATTTTTCCCCCATCTGTATTTATCTGTCCACTAAGTTACCAAGGTGATTCTTTTTGGAAAGAGTGTCATTCTGATCATGTTACCCTACTGTTCAATGAACACCAGTGACTGATTGCCTTTCAATGACTCAAGGGTCAAATAAACTTCTCTGTTTAATATTTAAAGATCTTAATAATCTGGCTCCTTCCCATCTTTCCAGACCTTTTCTCCTTATGCACTCTATGATTTAATTATACTGGCTTCCTTTTCTTCAAACATAACTGTCCATTTCCTATCTCCTTGCCTTTGCCTTACCTATCTAAATTTCTTGGAATGCTTTGCCCTCTCATCTATGCCACTTGGTTTCCTGGCTTCCTCTCAGATTTACTTTAAATCCCATCATCTTTTTAAGACCCCCTAGCTGCTAGTGCCTTTCCTTTTCATCTCTTTTATTTACTGTTTCTGTATCTTCTCTATTAACTACCTATTTACATGCTGTCTACTTCATTAAAATATAAGTTCCTGGAAGGTAGGGAATGATTCTTTTTTTGCCTTCATTTATGTCCTGAGCACTTGGTACAATTCCTGGCACATAGTGAATGCTTAATAGATTGTTAATTGTATTTTTGGAGTGGCAAGGATGATACCCACAGTTCAAGGTTTAGAAAGACACATCCCAGCTCAAAACAAGAACTTCCTAAGAATTAAAAAAAAAAAAAACATTTAGTTCCCAACTGTTCAAAAGTGGCGTGGTCTGCCTTAGAAGGCAGTCAGTTCTCCATCATTGGAAGTCTTCAAGAGGAGGCTAGATGGTCATCTGTTTGGCAATGTTGTGGAAGGCTTCAGGAAGGAGTTGTACTAGATGAATCATGAGGTCACTCCTAACCCTAAGATTTTATGACAAAAATCTTTATCAAGCATGGCACTAAGAAAGAGGAGGAATACATACTGCTAAAGATAAATCTTTAGGATGTTTTTTTATATTACATTATATCTTATCATCTAATTAGCATGTATATGAATCCCCTCAGGAAAGTGTATTTGTACAAATAATACAGATGAGATATTTTCATCTAATGACTGAAGTTTTCCCACATTTTATATCTATTATTTGCCTTTTCTCTAATTTACTCTTTTTATCTTGAGGAAGTAGATGTCCATTACTTGGACAAAAGGTCAGGAGTTAACTAATTAATACCTACCTGTCAAAGGGTAGAGGTTTATTCAGGAGATTGCAAACAACTGCCTCAAGGTGGAAATTTGCTATCTGGGTGATAGCCTGTAGAACAAAACTGAAGTTTTGCTCCTTAAGTCTGAGGATGGGCATGTGATGATAAATTAAGCTCAAGATATCCAACAACTGCAAGGAAAAAAAATAAAACTAATTACCATTTTTAATGAATGTCATTTTTGCACATAAACTTTAGCTTTTGCTGGATTTTTAAAGGCACCACCCATTTTAAGGATCCAGTAATCTATAGGTAGTTAATTATCCCTATACATGCTAATGTATTTCTCAGTCATGTCTTTCTTCTGAAACAACAGTTTGCACTTGAGACATAGATACCTGAAATAACTGAGATCATGACCCACTTAAAAATCCTACTATTCTTTACAAAGTTTTTTAGTTTAAATTTACTTTATTGTAACATTCTTGTGAAATCATCTGTGCTGATTGTGGTCTGCAGCTAGCTTTGGAGGATAGTTATGTCATGTTATGCTAACCATTGGCACTTTTTTGGTCATTCCCATCAAAAATCTCATTTGTCTGTTTGTAAGATGAGACTGACATAATGAAGGGCTTGTCCATTGTCAAGGACCTTACCTGTTTACTTGCTATTTCTTCTTTTTATTTACAAATAAGGGGAAAATCTTTAGGGATCTTAAAGCTCAAAATGAATTTATAGATTATGCCTCATTTCTGAATAATGATCACTATTTATTTATGTATGCTTATAGCTGGGAACTGGAGATCCTTTATACTGCCAGGAAAAAAGTCCCGAGTATCTGATTATGTGAGTCTCTGGGAGATGACAAAATGACACATCTTAAAGGGACAATGTTACTTTCCTTGTACCCTAGAGGATAGGATCTCCTGAGAGGTAGGTTGTGCACAGAAGTATTGGGGTGAGAAGATATTTTGGGTTTATGATTTGAGTAAATGATTGAGAGAAATTGGAAAGGTGTCTGGAAACCAGTTGACACTGCTGCCATGAATCTCCAGAGGAGGAAGATGGCTTTCAAATTTGTCAGTTCTTGGAATTCTCTGTCCCATTCTAGATACATTCTCCAGGTGACAACAGACCACTCTGTTATTTTTATTAGGTCAACATGTAGCTGTCTGAGTATCCCCATTAGGGGAACCCAGTCACTCCCACTTCTGCCTGCTATTGAATATTTTACTTACTGACAAGGCACAAGTAACTGCTTCTTCCAAAAAGGTCCAACTTACTGAAAGGAATATGGAATCCTCCACAACCTTATCTGTATCTACATTTTTTTTCTCTTCTTGATTCTTTCCTTGAAGCCCTAGGAAAACTCAGAAAGCTGAGTCATCCTGTCAGAATAAGATAAGCAGGAATGACACACTGCCCCTTCCCATCTCCCCATTCCCCTTTCATTGGGAGTTTGAATCTCTATTAGCCTCTGGTTCCCCTGAGGTTGGGAGCAGAGAAGTCTTCCCTTTTTATTACTACTATGAATTAACAGTAGTCCTCAGATCCAAGCTCCTTATTCCCTTCTCCCATGCTCAGTGCTGTTAGACCCAATGAAGAACCCCATAAAAATTATTCAAAACTGGTTTGGGAAAGGTACCCAATTTTTTCCCATGATTCACCAGGGTGTCCAATACAACCCAGGACTCCTCAGAACATAATATGTTTTCATCTTCCTCCCTTGACTGTCCCTCATTTTATATCCTTCCTCAAGAAAACTTGTTTTAATTACTATCTTGGAAGTTCCATACTTCTTTGTGTTGGACATTGGTATTCTAAACCTTTATAAATATGCATTAAGACCTTTTTCTTAAAAGCAGTCTGGTAGAAATGAGGCATACCTCAACATCTCACTCTATATACCAAGATAAACTTAAAATGGTTTAGATAAACATTTTGACATAAAGGGTTATGTCATAAATAGATTAGTGGAGCATGGAAAATTTTCCTGTCAGAACTATAGATAGGGGAAGAGTTCATGACTAGAGATAGGGAGGTTCACAGGAAGTGAAATGGATAATTTTAATTACACCAAAAAAACAAACAAATGCAGCTAACTTTAGAAGTAGGAAACTAGAGGAAAATGTTAAACGAGTTTTTCTAATAAAGGTCTCATTGCTCAGGGAACAGTCAAATTTATAAAAATAAGAGCCATTTCCCAATTAGTAAGGAATCAAAGGATATAGTTTTAGAGAAAGAAATAAAAATTATCAATAGCCATATGTAAAAAAAGTCCAAGTCATTAGTAATCAGAAAAATGTAAACTAAAACAATTCCAAGCTACAACTTTACACTCACCTAAATAAGTTGAGATAATTTAAAAAAAATGAAAAGTGCTGGTAAGGATGTGGGGAAATAGGTATACTATTGTACTGTTGATGAGGGGGTGAACTAATCACAACCATTCTGGAGAGCAGTTTGTAACTATGACTCAAAACATTTGCATACCCAGTGATACTACTATTAGATCTATGTCCCAAAGAGATCAAAGAAAGTAGAAAAGTGCCAATATATAGAAAAATTACTTATAGCAGTTCTTTTTGTGGTGATAGAGAATTAGTAACTGAAGGGATGTCCATTTTTGGTAGAATGGCTGACCAAGTTATGGAATGTGAATATAAGGAAATATTATTATGCTGTGAGAAAAGAGGAAGGTGATGAAACCTGGGAAGACTTGTGTGAACTGATGTGAAGTGAAGTGAGTAGAACCAGGAGAACAATTTATATAGTAAAAACAATATTGTTCCTAGACAAAGATTATAGGATTATAAATTTAGTGCTGGAAGAGATAATGGAGCTAAATTCAAATTCTCATTTTACAAATAACTCTCTCTCTCTCTCTCTCTCTCTCTCTCTCTCTCTCTCTCTCTCTCTCTCTCTCTCTCTCTCTCTCTCAAATCTTTTCCTCTCTTCCTCTCTTCCTTTCTTCCTTTTCCTCCTTACTACCACTTTCCTCTGCACTTCTCCCACAACAGTCTTCAGACTTACCTCATTTTCCAAGGCAGCTCCTTTTTCCTTTAGAATAGTGATTACCCACAAACCACATGCCTTTGAACACTCAGCGTTGAGGTTCTCCATGCCATCTAGTGATTCTTCTAGGAATGCTTGGATTTCTTCATTGGGAATATATTTGCTAAGCATCTAAGATTTCAGTCAGAGATATTGGCGTTATTACTCATGCTTTCTCCCTAAATTCAATTTGACATTGCTTGTTTTAATACCCTAACATCTTTGTGATTTTTCTAATCTAGCCTTTTCTAGCCTATATGTATAATACTTTGCAGTTTAAATAGTATTTTGCACACAGTATACCCTTTGATTCTCATAAGAGGACTGAAACAAACAGGGCATTGTTATACTCATTTTACAGATGAAAAAACTGAGGTTCAGGGTAATTGGTCTCTGGCTCAGGCTCAGGAGCAGTGAAAGGACTGGCAGATATCCTTCAATTGCAACTGATTTTTCTAGGTAGCTTTTTTTTTTATAGAATCATACAGGACCAGAAGGGAACTTACAGGTCATATAGTCTATCCCTTTATTTTAGAAATGGGGAAAATGAGATCCAGAGATGTTAAATAATATATCCAAGACAACACAGTAGTACATGGCAAAGTTTGACTTCAAGGCAGAGGTCTTCTGTTTCCAAATCCAGCACTTAATTAAGAAAATCAGGGAAATAAATTTTTTTTTCAGAAAAAAGCATAAAAACATTTTAAATCTTAATAATAAATAAGTTTAAAGGGGAAGAGGAGTGAGGTTTTACATGTCAACTTAACTAAGAGGAAAAAGGGAAATAAGTAATATTAGAGGGGAAATTGAATTAAGTTTAAAATACTGGAAATAAGAAAATAGGAGACAAATGAGAAGGGGTAGAATTTGAAGGGGGACTTGAAGAGCCAGTAGAAATAAGTTGGACTAAAGTAGATTAAGCAAAGATAAAGAGTTGATATATTGTCTTTACAAAGTAAGAACAACAAGAATAAGTTCTAATTTTGAAAAAAAAATAGACATAAATGGAAGAAAATTAAAACCTTACTCTCATAACTTTTGACATGAATGGATAGAACAATACAATAAAACGGAAAAGTAACAGATTGGATAAAGTATATTCCATATGGACCAGGGGAACATATTTGTGGGTTCTTTAAGATTTTGTCTTTGACAGATGAAAACAGAATTTTGTGAACCTTTTAGGAGTCATATCCAACTAGAGATGAAACAAAATTTTCTTTAGGAGAACTGAGAACATCTATTGAAATATGAGATTTGATTATGCAAGTTTGACAACTTTAACTTTACCCTAATAATAAAATCAAAGCCAGTGTTGGGGTGGTTTTCACCCCACCTTTGCCTTAGCATTTATACAACTCTTAGTTTGAAAAGCAACTAACATATGATCTCATTTGATACATATAACAACCCTGGAAGTTAGATATTATTTTCATTTCCATTTTATAAATGAGAAACCTGAGGCTGAAAAAGGTTAAGTAACTGGGTCAGTGTCTGAGACAAGATTTTAATTAATATTTTCCTGACTCCAAGCCTGGTATTCTATTCACTATACAACCTAGATCTCTACTTCTGTGTTTGTTTCAGTCATTAACAATTCAAAACCAAAGCAGTTGAATTGCATATGCAGAGGACATTAAAGAATGCTTGTTCCCCAATCATTTATATGAGAACAAAATTCAATATTTCTTGGCAAGTTTTATAGATGACTGTTTCATAGCAATTTGTATCTAACACTGGGTCAAGAGTAAGGATAGAGAGATATCATTAATATAACTCTGGACAACTTTCCAGAAGATCAGAGAATCATAGAATAAGATCTGGCAGAGACCTTTATGGTCATTGAATCTGATCCTTGAATTCTGTAGATGAAAGAAATATGAAACTAAGAGGTTGATGATATCCACAGCTGGATTTTTCAATGAAAAAAAGTTTCAAATCTGACTTCTTCCAGGCAAGGGACTGTTAGCTTTAAGTAACCAGAAAATCTTTTATAGACTTAACTAGGAATAGTATTTCAGGACTCAAGAATTATTTCCTCAATTGGTAAATGGTTAAAATATATAAACAGGCACTTTTTAAAACAATAACCTACAACAATTCAAAGGAAGCTATTCATAGTGAAAGAGAGAGAGAGCTGATAAGACTCAAAATGTATATTGAAGCATATTTTTCTTTCTTTCTTTTTTTTTTTTTCCTCCCTCACCCTCTTTTTCAGAACATGGCTAATGTGGAATGTTGTTTTGAAGGACTCTACATATTTATAATGGGTTCTGTTTTTCTTGCCTTCTCAATGGGTGGAGAATATGAAGGAAGGAGGAGAGCTTTGGAACTCAAAAGTGAATTTAAATAAAGCAAAACAATCCATCATATTCAACAGTTAGGAAGTATTATACCTACCATACTTTACCATTTTTTATATTTACCATGATATTTGATCACTAATCTGGATATATTTATCAATTTTGTACAGCAGTTAATCCTTGGGTCCCACCTAATCATTAAATTGGCCTTCTTTGTGGCCTTCTAGTTGTTCCTTGTATATGACATCTTATCCTCTCCCTTTATGCCTTTGTATAATGTTCCCCATTATAAGGGCTCCTGAGCCTCATTGATCTGCAGTTTTATTCAAAGAACAGATAAAAATCTGTATTATATATGAAGTTTTTCTTTGTCCCTCTACTTATGAGGATTTTTACTTCTTAAAATAATTTATCTTTGTCTTTATTTAGTTTTGTGTGAACTATATCCTCTATTTTATCTCCCATGTAAGAATATAGGCTTTTTGAGGGTAGAGGCTATTTTGCTTTTTTCTTTATATCCAAAACTCTTAACATTTTGAAAGTCCCCTTTTAATACATCATCTAGATTTGTGGAATGATTACTAATAAAGATGTGTTTTAGTTCAATCAGAAACACAATTTAAAAGTGAGTTAAATATTTTGTGAGCTAAGGAAGAATTCACTTTATTCTCTAGCTCTTTCTTCCCCCAAAGTTACCTTAGCCATATTAGATATAATCCAGAGCTGGACATGGCTATCAGTAGACTGCAGTCCTTCCTGCAAATGTCTTAGTTTCTCCATCTCCTGGGGAAGGTCTAAAATTACCAGAGGAAAAACTGGATCAGAATAAAGAGACTGTTAAGTTGGAACAAGTGTTCTTAACTTTTTGGGTGTGTATATTATGGGCCTCCTTGGCAGTTTGATGAAGCTTACACATCATTTCTCAGAATCGAGTTTTGAAATGCATAAAACAAAATACCTCAGATTGCAAGGGAAACAGTTTTATTGTAAAACAGTTATTAGAATATTAAAAAAGTTTATTGACCCCAGATTAGGAACCCATGGGGTAAAAGGGACTATTCATAATGTGATTTCTCAGCATATCAGCTGTAACAAGATTTTGGCATCTAAGCATAGGGCTGGTTTCTCTGTTTATAATCTCTATTGGACACAATGATATCTATTTAGAAGCAATTGATAAGCAGGCAAAGGCCATTATAATACTTGGTTTCACAGAAAATTAAAAAAAAGTATGAGTACCATGAAGCAAATTAGTGTCTTGCCAATTTATCTAAAATATTCTACTCTAGTCAAGACCAACTGAGATTTCAACTTTTCTCTTGATGAGTCCTTCAAACATCACTCTTTGCTATAATATTGACCCAGTTTGTTTCTATTCTCCTTTCTCTCTTGGCTCAGAAAAACCATTTCTTCAATAAGTAAATTCTAACAATATCCCCATTTCCAAGGGAATTTTGAATTTTATCTGTTTATTCTCTTTCACCTTTCACTCTACTCCCTTGGATTGTACAGTCTGAAACTTCTAAGTAGACTATCAATACTTCTGAATGATCAATCCCACTTAGAGGTACAAGATCACTGGTGTTTGGTTTTTTCCTTTTAAATGTCAGATATTTGCACTCTTTGCCTGCCTGTTTGTCTGTCTACTTCCACCTATATGTATATATATCCATATATTTATATATTAAATATATAAACTGAAATATATATTTATTGAAATCTCATGCCTTCCCTCCTATATGCATACATATATGTACTCAATGACACACATGTGTTTGTATGTATGTAATATATGTGTACACACATACATATGTATTTATACACATACAAACATACATACTGTGAGATTTCAATTAAATGGAGAAACGTGTATTTTCCCCCAACTTCTCACTTCTTGCTCTAAATAAATGGTGAAATATGCACATTCCAATGTATACTGAGAAGTTGTAAGCAGAAGGCCTTTCTCTTTACTATTGGTAGATTCAATAGTAAACTCTACTTGACTGTTGGATTCTTCATCTGGCTTCTGTCCAGGGCCATACTTTGTTAATTTTTGACTGAGTACATTCAGTGATGTTTATGTAGGGTCATACTATTCAAATAAAAAAAATCAACAAAGACATTTTTTTTTCACATTTACCTTTGGAATAAATTTAGCCTTTGAAAAGTTATTCAATTTTCAACTTAAAAACATGTGGCAGAGGAAGTTATGATATGACCAACTGCATTGTGCTTTAATGTGAAACTCAATATTTAATATAGAAATTTGCAATGCTTGCTTAGGAAAAGAAAGGAGGAGATGGGAGGAAAGGAAGAGGAAAAGATGAGGAGAGACAGAACATTTGACAGCAGAAGAAAAAAAATGTTTTTTAAAAAATAGAGTAGTTCCCTCATGTTTTTTTTTCCTCACCTTTGAAAAAAAACAGACCAATAACAGCATCAGCAGCCCATAGACGGATAGTGGCTAGGGTATCACAGCAGTGAGGTGCAAAAAGTCCAAGAAGAGGACCAATTCTAAATCTCTCTGGTGACTATAGAGAAAGAACAAAGATAACCTTAAGATTTCTCACACAGGAGAAGTGACATTCCATCATTTGGACATCACATTTAATTCCACTAACTTCTTTTGTACAATCCCAAGGATTAAAATGAGATTTAAATTTTTCCTTAAAAAGAGTTAGTGGTTTCCTGTGATAGCAAAAACCACTTAATGTTCAAGGGGAGAATCATATCATTTTGTGTCTATATTTGTATCTTGGGCTCATGAGTTGGGGAAAATTTCCTCTTCAGTAAAAAAAAAAAAAATGGAGGTTGAGGTTTTAATAAGTAAGAAAAAAAACTTACCAAAGCATTTTATATTTCCCTAAAGATTCTTTGGTTAAATTTTCTTCAGATTCATTCACATAAAATAGTTAGAATACTTACTTCATTACTATTGGTCAACACCTTAGAACAGATCTGCAAGGCTCTTTCTCGTTCCCATTCTTTTGGTGAAATAAGCCAGATTCGCAGAAGCTATTGGTAATTAAGAAAAAGAAGTATATTATTTAGTAGTTTTTCTTTTCTCCATCTTGGAACTCTTTCTCTTCCTCTGTCTATCTCTCTGCTTCATTCTTTCCCCTTCTTCTGGCATTACCCTCTATCTAATTGTAACCAAAGGGAAAAACTCTGCAATGTTAAATGTTGAAGTAATGAGATCCTTAATTTTTTTTTTTTAATGTGTGGAAGGCATTTTCTGCTCCTTTAGCACTGGAGAGAGAAGATTGTTCTTTGTATGTATGTGTCTTCTTCTCTTTTAGGTTGTAAGAATTGAGGACAAGAACTAGGTTGTTTAATTCCTCTTGTATCTATTATATCCCCCAACATCATGCTGAGCCCTGAGCTCAAAATAGGGATTTTAAGAAAAGTTTGTTAGACAGATGAGTGGAGTGGCAGGAGCTGTAACATAATATCAAAGGAGGATGATATTATTTTCCCCTTTTATTACAAGTCAAGAAAGCCTGTGAAATTGGTGATATGGAACAGAAGAGACAAAAGAGATTTGGACAGAGGGGATCATATGAGAAATAGAATAAGTTTGGGTTAGTGGGTGAAGAGTCAGAAAGAAAATGAGAGAATAACCATCAACTGCAATGGGGACAACTTACGTTAAACATTTCTTGACATTCTTCTGGTTCTTGGCATCTCCACACAAGAGTTTTCATAAGTTTCCCAAGCGCATCCATAGATCTTCCATAGAGAAACTAAAACCAGAAATGAATCTGTGAGGCTCAGCTTGAATTAAGGTAGCTGTTCTACTATTTTTTACAGAAAATGCTAAAGATTATAAAAGCAAGACTGCTGGACTTATATTTGGAAGATTTGAGTTCAAACTCCATTTCAATTTATTGTCTATGTGACCTTGTAAAAGTCACTTAAGATCTCTGGGATTTCAATTTTCTGTTTTGTAAGACAGTGGGTTGAATTAGAAATCAAGAGGTTCTTAACCTGGGATCCACAAAGTTGGTTTTTTTTTTAATTTATAACTTTTAATACAATTAATTTTTCTTTGTAATTCTGTGAATTTTATTTTATGAATTTAAAAACATCAAGAAGTTTATAATCTTCTTGAGAATGACAAAGGAATTGATCACACACACACACACACACACACACACACACACACACAAAGGTGAAGAATCACTGGACTAGAAGATTTCTAAAACCCTTCCCAAGATCAGTCCTATGATGCTACTGTCCTGGTTTGGGAACCCAGACCTCTTTCCTTCATACTTGGATGTGTGCTTTGTCTTCATCAGTCTGTCCGTCTTCTATGATTCGGGTTAAATGAGGAAGGAGAATAAGACTCCGAAGACTCTCTTCAAGAATATTTAGGTTGTCATTTATAGGTAACTGAGGCTTCAGTTTGCTGAAATGAGAAAATGTAGGAGGATGCATGTCAGATCAAGATTTACTAAAAGCAGAAAGTTGAGATAAGTGGTATTCAAGAGTCATTGCTCTGATCCTAAGAAGAAAGAATATTATTTTTTTACAGATGGAAATGGGGAAGGAAGTTATAAGGACAGGAGTAAATATATAAATTGGGTGGTAATTGTGGCAAGAGAACTCAGTCGATACCAAAGAGAGGGCTACACTGAATCCTTTTGCATTTTTCAACAAATTTTTGTTACAGTTCATATTTCTTTAACTGCTAATTTGTCTCTGTATTTTTTTTTTAAATAGCTACAATCTTAAAAACAAGGATCCTTATTTGTTTTGTATCACCAACTGTGTTTAGACCAGTATTATGTATATTGTAGGAAATTAATGTAATACAATGAATGATAACGTTTAGACTAGTTTTCTTTTTTAGGTAAACAGAAAGGGTTGAAACTAAATGAAAGGAATGAGATCAGGGCAAACACCATTTAACCCAGAAGATTAAAGTTTGCTCCTGAGGAGATCACATTAAAAATGTGTATTTGTACTTTGTACTTCATTAAAGCTGACTCTTCTGACTTTGTTTCTTGATAGTTATCCCCATACATATAGTTTGCTACCTTTCTGGAAAGAGAGGCAGTTTCCAAATCCAAACAAATTACATTTATAGGATTTTGATTTTTTTTTTTTGTCAGTTATCAAACCCTCAGATCTAGGATGACAAAGGAGGACAAGAGCAATAATGGTAGGTTCTATACCTTAGACATTGAATAGCAATTACTGCTTTCCATCGGACAGGGCTAGCTAAGGAATCCAGGGGTTCTTCTCTGATTAAATCCTGAAACACAAAGAGGTGAAATGGATTATAAGGAGTATTTTTTTTGGGGGGGCTCATCCCCTTGATTCCTACTTCAACAATCTTGGTATCCCAGATGCTGCTGCCTCCTTGAAAATTCAAGAAGGAAATCTTAGTGGGAACTGAAACACTCATCAAATGAGATAATATTTATAAGGTTCAGTGCCTGGGACACAGTGAGAACTTAACAAATGCTTTTTTTCCTTTCCTCTGTCCTTCCTTGGGGCTGATCAGTTTCAGTGTTTCATATTTGTTATTTTTTAGAAGGAAACCCGAACTTTTGTAGAACAAAAACAACAAAAACAAAAATCTTTTTTTTTTGTTTTATTTTGGTTTTTTATTAATTTTTATAATTATAACATATTCTTTGACAGTGCATATGCATAGGTAATTTTTTTTACAACATTATCCCTTGTACCCCCTTCTGTTCCGAGTTTTTCCCCTCCTTCCCTCCACCCCCTCCCCTAGATGGCAGGCATTCCCATACATATTAAATATCTTATAGTATATCCTAGGTACAATATATATGTGCAGAACTGAATTTTGTTGTAAAAACAAAAATCTAAGAGATTATCCCGTGAACCTTTGTACACTCACCAGCATATGTCCAAGGAGTACTTCCTTATTGGTAAAATTAAAATTCAGTAGTTCTTCAGTGTCCTTAATAGCAATGCAAATTTCAGTGATGCTTTTTGTGAAGGTCATTTGCAAATCCACGTTCTGTAGGGAAATGAAGGTACTCATAAAGGGGAGGTACTCTAAAGGTAAATGAAGTCACTGGATATAAAAGATATCTTTATATCTGTCCCAAGAAAATCCAATCCACCCCTTTCACATATTGGATTTGTTAGCTTTTTTTCTATATAGAAGAGTCCAAACTCCACTGAAAAGCTGTGAAGTCCTTTGCATTGCTTTAGAGCAGCCTCAGTTTCTATGACTCCAGAATAGGACACATCCCTAATCTGATAATCCTATTGTTGGGAACCAAATCAAGATGATATGTAATTTTGAATGATTTTTTTTATAATAGAACTTAAAATAGAACAACAAAAGCATTGAAATATAACTCACCTTGTTTAAAACAGTTATTCCCAATACCTGAAAAGTTAAAGATGAAAGCAAAAACTCAATAAGTGGTTATGAATTAATCAAGTCTTTTTTGAAACTAGCTCATTTGCCTGACAGAGAACACTGACACATGATTCTATAACCTATCAATGGCTTTTCTCAATCCTCTCAAATTTGTGATCTTTGAAAGCCAAAATACCAAACTAAGTACCATTCTCAAAGTAGTCCTTGACTAACTAACCATTGAAATGCAAGTCAGAAAACTATTCCAGAATTTCACAGTTTCTGGTGTCACATGATTAGTCTAAAATTATTTTGGATAATGTGAGAAAAAAGGGTATTACTATATGGGAGGAAAAATGGAGCTGGAAATTCATGAGCAAAAGAGAAACGAACAAAACTGAAATTTTGAATTACAAAGATCTAGCATTAATTCAAAGAAGAGATATGAAAAGATCTCTGCCTTCTTTGCAGAAGTGGATAGGATGGTCCATGGTTATGGCACAGTTAGTGTAAAGTTAAATTTGATTGATGAGCTGGTTTTGTTTAATTTTTTCCCATTTTTTTTGGTATAAAAATGACTTTTCAGTAGGAAACTTTTTTGTTTTTTAATTTAAAGCTATAGGGTAGTACACAACAGGAAAGGGATAACTTTAGGATTTTTTGGGGGGAGCAATTTGCAATTGTGACTTGCTTTGGATCATATATCTACTAAGTGTCAAATGTCTGAGGTCAGATTTAAATTCAGATCCTCCTGACTTCAGGGATTGTGCTCTATCCACTGTGCCATCTAGCTGACCCAAATTCAATATTATTGATTGCTATAAAATTTTAGCTGAAATTTTTCTGTGTGTGTGTGTGTGTGTGTGTGTGTGTGTGTGTGTGTGTGTGTTGGGGCATGATTTTCATGTAACAACAAATTTTTCCTTTTACACTTTTCAAATAATATTTACCATGTCTATATTTTCACTTTTTCACTATAAACAAGTTCACAGATAGTGAATAGTGTACTGTGCTGTTCTAAGGAATAAAACATAGTTTTTGTCCTCAAGGAGCTTAGAATGCAGTTGGGTGAACAAGGCACAGATGACTTTGAGCTTAAGTTTTTTTAAAAAGCTCACAATATAAGATATATCAGTAAAAGACTTTTTGCTGAAGGAATTATATGCACATAATAAGTGCTGAGATCAGAGTAAGATTAGATCAATGTGAGCTAAATTTCTTTGGGAGAGCATCATGGATAAACCTAGGTTTTGAAGGAGTTGAGTAACTCTCCAAACTTTCTTACAGAATATTTCTTATGTTTTTCCCATTCTCTTAGATTCTTTATTCCAATTTTCTTGAGGCTTAGTCATCAGGACTCACAGCCTGAACTGATTCTTAGGAATGCCTGTGAACTAAAAGTCCTTGAACTTTATGTGGAAAAACATTGAATTAGACCCCATAAGCATCCTGATGTTTCTGATTGTTACCTGACAGCTGGAAGTATAGAGATTCAAGACTGGGGTCACAATCTCTTTTTCCACAATGGGGAGAAGTAGTCTTTTAGGAGATTGGAGAGCTATATTTCCATAAACTGCAATGAGGTCAATCTTGGTCAATATCTTCTTTCCATACAAGATAGTCTAAATATTAGAAAAGTGGAATATGAAAAAGATTACTGTCAGTTTCTTTTTTTTTCAGACTATTTTCTAATTTAGAAATCCTCTTTTCCTAGTAACTATAAAAGAGATCCCCAAACAAAGAATGAGGGTAATAACATTATTTTCCTATTAATAGTACATCTTTAGAGTTAGGTAGCTTGTATACAGGTAATACCTGGAAATTAATAATGATAATTATGCTGGTTAGGATACTCAAAACTTTTTTTCAAATTGGATTTCATTGTTCCTGAGAATCTCAGAAAAGACAGACATATCAATTTAATTTATCCTTTTTTTTTTTTTTTACTAGTATCAGTTAATAGAAATGAAAGGAAAATTTGTTATTTGCAATATAATTTCATATAATATCACTGAAAGAATACCAGTATTTGGAACAGTGGGAAAAATACAAATAACACATTGGACAACAGATAGATTGTCAGCATAAGTAGGTTACATATTATCAATCATTTTTTAGTAAGGGGGAGTCCTCTCAATATTGTTTTTATGATATATGATTGGAAAAGATAGTAGTTCTACTATAAATGAGAGAATTTAATTTAATAGATATTTACATTAGTGCCTACAAGTGTGCTAGGCAGTGGACAGGATACTTAGATAGGAAACAAGTCTCTACTCTCAAGGGTCTTATAATCTGGAAGGAGAATAAGCAGCTTAGAGAATTAACTATACTATGAAATCTTTAAAGGAAGTATATTGTTAGTACATTAATCATATTAATCATGTGTGTTACATTGAGACCTAAATGTGCTACTCATTTATCTAACAAGGATTATTAGGAAAGATAGCACAAAATATGAGGGATTTGAGTTGGGTTTTAAAGGATAAAAAGGAATTTTTAAGAAAAGGAGGAGGGAGGACACTCCTGGAAATTCCACAAAAAGACAGCATAAGCCATGAGAATAGAAGGTGGAGAATAGGATAATTTCACTGAACTGTGGCAATCATGGATTTTAGAAGATATAGAAAAAGACCTCCAGCAGATTAGATAGACTCTCTGTAGAGTCTATATGGAAGGACATTATCAAATATGGCATAGGATGAGAAGTTTTAGAGACTTTTGATCTGCAATGATGAATTTATGATTGTACCCAAACACTAAGATGCCGTCATCTAAAAAATTAGAAGAAATGTTTGAGGGTATCTATTATTTGATTCAGGCATCCTCTCTTATATTTTCTAGTAGTAGCCTTCTATTCCCTCCCGGAACATCTTGGTGTGGAGAACACTGTACTACTCCCCGAGGCCATCCATTTCATGGTGATAGCATTTGTGTTAACAAGTTCTTCCTTATAAATAAACCTAGAGGTGCTGCATGTATTTTCAGACCATTGATTCTTGTTAATAATAGCTGACATATAGATTCCATTTAGCATTCTATCTATTCTCAGCCCTCTGCAATCTGGCCTCAGATTCCATTCTTAGACTGCTTTTTTTTTTTTTGCTTAAGTTTTTTTAAATTGCTAAATCTGGTAGACTTCTCAGCCATGATTATTGATCTCTGCATCCTCCAATACTGCTAATTACCCTCCTTTTCTACTGAATGCTCACTACTCTCTGGATTTTTGTGACATTGTTTTCTCCTGGTGTTACTCACATATTTGATCATTGTTTTTGAATTTTTGTTTTTTGTTTTTTCTTTTATCAATTTTTTTCTCTCTGAATCGTCATCCATGTGCTTTCTCCTTATGCACTGGTATATCTTAAAGATCTGTCCTTCCTCAGCCAGATAATCAAGTAAATCAATAGACATTTATTAAACACTAAGTGCCAGATGTCATATTAAGTGCTATTACAAAGAAGGGCTAAAAAAAGTTCCTACCTTCAAGAAGCCATATTTTAGTGGAAGAAATGTGTAACTATTAGGTTTAAAAAAACTTTAGAAATTTATATGTTTTGTTTTTATATTGCAAACATTTACAGACAAACCTGAGACATGTTGTTGCACATATAAGACCTTTTCCTATTTCTTTGATCTCTTTTCAATGTAGAACTAATAGTGGTATAATTAGGTCAATGGATGTACAATTTCGTAACATTTTGTGTATAATTCCAAATTTCTTTTAGAATAATTACACACTCATAGGTCCACTAACAGTGTAGCAATATGCCTATTTCTCTGCAACACCTCAAGCACTTATTCTTTTCCTTTAGTGTCATCTTTGCCAATTAGATAGATATGAAGCAGAATCACAAAATTTCCTTAATTTTCATTTTTCTAATTAGTAGGGATTTGGAACATTTTTTAAAATATGGCTATAAACATTCATTGAGAGCTGCTTGTTTATATCCTTGGATTATTTATTAATTGGGAATGACCTTTAGTGTTGTAAATTTGACTCAGTTTTCTACATATCTTAGTCATGAAAACTTTACCAGAGAAACTTTATGCAAATATTTTCCTAGTTGTTTCCTTTTTGAAATCCTAATCAATTTTAACTTAATTTTCTATAATTTTACTAATGGATTTGTAAAAAAAAATTGTAAAAATTGCCTATTTTATCTTTTGTCTCTTGATCATGAACTTTTCCCTATCCATTAATATAACAGGCAATTTTCTACCACACTTTTCAATTTGTTTCTTATTTGACCTTTTATATTTAGGTCATATATGCAAATAGAGTCTGTTTTGATATGTGGTCTAAAGCATTATTATAATTCTAATTTCTTCAATATTGCTTCTAATTTCCCCAACAATCTTTGGTAAATAATAAGTCCTTATCCTAGTAGTTGATTTTTGTGATTTTTAAATATTACAGTACCAGATACATTTGTTTCTGTATATTGTATTTCCTCTAAACATTCTTTTCTTTCTAATTTCCTTATTACTCTCCTTCTCTTCTCTGATACTACTGGTTGTCCTAGGTAGACCACAAGTGTAGACTATTAAAATTACTTGCTGGTCTTTTTTTTCATGTGACAAGTCTCTCTCTACTCTAGTCCATTCTCCTATCAATTGTCAGAGTGATATTTCTAAAGTATATGTTTGACCATGTCATTGTGAACCTTATACTTTATTGTTGCTTGAAAGGTGGCAATGGGGACAGCTCGTGGTCTTCTGGCTTCTAAGTATCTCAAGAAATGACCCCATTCCAGACAGATTCTCTACAGGGAGAATTCCCTGGAGAAGTATAGAAGAAAAATGGAGAGAGAAAGAGGCGGGGGGAGAGAGAAGGAGAGACAGAGAGAGAGAGGGAGAGAGAAAGGGTTTTGTATTTAGGAATAAGTTGACATGTAGAGGAGTTTACACCTTAATTATGTCCTCATCTCCAGTGTATTACAATAGAAACTTCAGGGCATTTCCCTGTAGGTAAGATTTGGGAGTCTCTTCTGGTTAAGCCAAGATATTTCATTCCCAGTGGGAGAGCTCATTGTTGGTCATATTTTCATTTATATATATTCTCTGAATTCTAGTTGTTATTGGTTTATATAAGTTTATTTGCTATTTGCTCTGTGTATTCATTGTGGAGCTGGCAATTTGTGACACTCATACTTTAAATGATAATGATTAGGACCTCAGTTTGCAAAAAGTTATTGTTTCTTATTTTTTAGTTGAATCTATTTAAGTGCTTTTTGATACCATTACCATCATGCTCTTACAATGGATAACTTCTACCCCAACTGTCTTTTGTGTGTTTTCTTTCCCCAATATATTTCAAGCTTCTTGAAGGAAGAGATTTTCTTTCTTTTTTTTTCCTTTGTTTCCTCAACACTTGACACATAGTAGACATTTAATAAATGTTTATTGAATTGTACTGGATTATGAAATCATCAGAGTTTAATAAATAAAGGGGTGACATGATCATACTTACATTTTAGGAAAATCCCTATGGCAGCTGAACAGAAAAGAGATTGAAGTGGGGAGAAACTTAAGGCAGGAAGACCAATGAGAAGGCTACCTCAGTAATCCAGGGGAGAAATGATGAGAACCTGAGCTAGACTTGTGGCTGTGTGAGTAGAGAAAAGGGGTTGTAGGCCAGGACATTAGTGGAAGTGGAGAAACTTTAGTTAGTCATCTATATCACTAACAGGGGCAGTTATGAGCTAAGAAACTATAGAATGGACCTGACAAAATTTGAGTTAAGTTTTCACCTAGTTTAGATTGATTTGGACCAAGCTGTGACTCTTTTAGGCAGGGAGAATATAAAAGTAGTTTTTTAGAACTTTGATGGAGGAAATCTGGGTGACTGGGAAGATAGTGGAGACATTGACATAGTAGGGACATTCAGAAAAGAGGAGGATATGTGTGTGTGTGTGTGTGTGTGTGTGTGTGTGTGTCTATAAAATGGATTGTGTTTTGCTGGTTATTTCCACATGGATATTTCATAAGCATCTTAATTATAACAGCCAAAATGAAAGTCATTTTCTCCCAATTTCACATAAGCACACTCATGTTTCTACTTCCCTTTTTCTGTCAGGGTATTACCATCCTTCCAATTACCCAGGTTTGCAGTTCTGGAGATATTTTCTTCTCTTCACTTTCTTTTGCTTCCTATCTACTCAATATAATCAGATGCCCAGCTTTGTTGACAACTTTCATATATATCCTTTTCTGTCTCCTCACATATCTTATTACTTAATTCAGTTCCTAATTACCTCTTATCTGGACTATTTTATAGCCTAGTAAATAGTATCATTACATCAAGATTTTCTTCTCTCCAATCAATCACATAGTTGCTTAAATAATATTTCTAAAGATTAGATATTATATTACTATTATATTAGAATTTTTTAGAAGTTTCCTTTTATGTTTAAGAGGGAAAATAGCAATTAATATGTAGGTCATTTAAAGACTTCCATTTAAAAGACTTTGTATGATTTCAAATAATCTTTCTGGATTTATTTGACATCACTTCTCATATACTCTATGTTCTAGCTAAATTATCATTTGCTCCTGTACATGACATCTCATTTCCTTCCTGCCTCTATACTTTTGCTCAAATTTTCCCCAACTTCTTGATCCTCTTCCCTCCTGATAGATCCCTCCCCTTTTTGACTTTGGGAATCCTTAGTTCCCTTCAGCTTAAGTGCTTCCCCTAAGTATTCTAGAAGCCAATTCTGGCTCCCACTTTGGTAGTTAGTATTCTTCCCACACCTACCTACTCTTAAATTTACTTTCCATACAATTTGCATCTATCTCTACACCACTGTTGTCTCTTCCCCTCCTGACCCTGATAAGTTCCTTGAGGATGGGGATAATTTCATTTCCCTAGTGCCAATATGGTAACTTTACAAAATAAGAACTTACTAAATACTTGTGAAATTGAAACTCATTTGATCTTCAAAATAAGTCTGTTAGATAACAGGTATTTTTATGTTAACATTAATGATGAAGAAACTGAAGTTCAGAAAGTTAAAATAACTATTATCAGAAATAGGACTAATGCATAGATCTGGAAGTTGCCATAAGGGCCATTTAGTCTTATTGTCCCTTTTGTAAGTGAAGACATTTGAAGTCTAGGGCTCTTTAAGTATGATGGCCAAAATTACATAGGAAGGAAGTCTGATACAATCTCATCATTGACTCCTTCCCTCCTAAAATATGATGCCCAGAAGGGAATGAAACCCTGGACAATATAGAATACAGTAGGAATATTTCCTTCCTTATATTAGACTTTTTTGTCTAATATACACACAAGATTATATTAATTTCACAATGTTAATTCCTATTAGTTGCAGTCAACTCAAACCCAGAAGTCCTTTTTGACATGTACTCTGATTTAGCCACATCTCCTTTATTCTGTACTCACACTTTGGACTTTTGAAGTTCATTTGGGATACCTATTCTGTCACTCAATGATTTAAGAATACCAGCTTCACATTATCCACAAATTTCAATGTATGTCAATCATGCTTTCTTGAAAGTTATAACAAACCAAAAAAAAAAGGGGGGGGGGGAGGAAGGACAAAGGACAGAGTCTTACAATAAGCTCCTAGAAATTTCTGTCTAGGTCAGGAATTCTTGTTTTTGTGACATGGACCTCTTTGGCAGTCATGTGAATAAAAATAAACAGAATTATCAATGAAACAAATTTATTGAAATATAATTATCAGAATAATTTTTTAAAAATCCAAAAGTTCACAGATCCCAAGTTAAGAACTCTTGTTCTAGACAATAGTGATTCACAAATCAAAACACTTTGACTTAGATTATTTAACTGGTTACCCATCTATTTGACTGTACAATTTTACATTCCTCTACCTTCACCACAAGTGTATAATGATGTTAACCAAAGAATGTTACACTCTCATTTCCCATTCTCATTTTCAAACTATCTTGTTTTTGGCAATGCCTCTGATGTGGTGTAAGAACTTAGATGCTAGGCTAGGAAACAGTTTTGGTTTATGCCTGACATTACAAAATAGTTAAATGGAAAATTATGTCTTTTACCTTACAGCGATTTGAGAAGGACTTTCGATCCACTTGGAATTCTTTAAGAACCTTTAGAACAACATCCATATGATTCTTGGCACAGTATCCCAGAATAGAAACAGTTGCCTAGGAATTGAGTCAAAGAATATTTACTGTTACTAAATGCGCAACAGATTTTATACTGGGGGATGGGAGGTGTTTCTTCTTATACTTGATAAATCTTTTTGCACTTATCTCTGACTTCCCTTGGACTTGTTGTCTCATCTTCATACTGACCATTTTCTGTTCTACTGCTGACAGTCCATCCTCTAAATCGGACCTCTAAAGACTATACCACAGGGATTTAATATCCTCAGCTCTGAACTGCCTGGTTCTATGCAGTCTGCTATTTATTTTATTCTTACCTTTTCCTTTTGTGGTTCTCTCAAAAATACAATCAGGTCAACATTATTATGACCTCTAGAGAGGCCATGTCAATGGACTCACTGACCTTTTGTTGGTCACCACTTGTCTATAAAAGTCCTCTCTATTAGAAGTCACATTCTTTCAACCATAATTCCAGAAGACTGGTGAGGAAATATGCTGACCAGCTCTTGACAGAGAGATAATAGACTCAGAATGCAGAAGAAGACAGATATGTTTCGACACAGCTGATATGAGAATGTGCTTTATTTGTGTATCTATGTTTGGTAATGAGTGTTTTGTTGATATTTTACACTGGGGGCTGAAGTGGGAGGAAAAGGAAGATAGGGATAGTTCTGCCAATAAAGAGGAAAGGAAAGAAAAAGATAGAAAAAAGTGGGAGCATTGAGGAATATATCTATATATGCATATTATATATATAAAGCAGAGATAAGAAGGAAGGCTGGAAAGAAATAGAAACAAGCAGAGCAGCTTTGAAAGCTTTTATATATTTAAACAGAACAACAAACTGTACATATGAGAAATCTGCATTTTTCATGTACAACTCTCATACCATTCTACTATGTTTATGGAAATACTCATTTGATTTGATGTTTAAGTTCAGAAAAAAGGAATTAAAAGTCATCAGTATTAAAAAAAGTGCAAGCTTCTCAATGAGAGCAGAGAGCATTTTACTTTACAATTTTAACAGGCTTAGTTATCTAGCTTCCCAATTCAGCAGATTAGCAACAGCAAATTAGGTGAGGTTCTGCTTTAGATAGGCACACTAACAATAATAAAAAGTAAGAACTGGCAGTCTATTAATAATAAAGGAAGCAGGAAAAAAAAAGCTAGGAAAAAGCAGCACAACTCAAAAAGCATTACACCGGGGTTTCATGGAGAAGAAAAAGAGTTCTCCAAACTTCACTAGTTTTTGAAGGCATCACTGTATTACAATAAGTGAGAGTGATTATTTTCATTAGGACTGAATGATCAAGATACTGTTTATTACCATATCCCATGAGGGCAGAAAGATGTGCAATATCATTTGTGTGCCATTTCCATGGAAAAATGGATTTGTTGTTGGTATGCTTCAGCTTTCTGGAAAATTCCCTAATATACAATAGCTTGAAGTATGAAATTTTATTGTCATTTCAGTGGGAGGTTTGGAGGATATGACTCAAACCCACAAAAATAAGGTAGTAGTGGGAAAGAGAGAGAAGGTTACTCTACCTCTCTCTGGTCCCCCATCTGGTTGGCATTGATTAAGGTGTCCTTCAACTGTGCAGTTACAAAGTTCACATCCTGGCAGCATGCTAAAGTAGTTCCCAAAGCTTTCCAAAGGAATTTCTGAGGGAGAAAAAGGAAAGACAAGCATTAGGATGTCAAATGCTTCTGCTCCTTTTAATTGTTATTCTGATCTCCTTATGCATTTCATTGCTTTGTTTTAACTCTGTAAGTCATCTCTAATGTATTTTTGGAAGAAGGTGGGGGGATTATGCATGAAAGAATAATCATTTTTGAGAATGAAAAAAGTTGTCAGGGGAAAAGCAAAGAATTAGAATTATCATTTGAAGTGGAAAGCTATGGTTTAATTTAATAAATGTTCGACAATAGGATTATTTTAAGCAGAATTTTTACCAGCTGTTCTCCATATTTACTGAGGATGAATAAAAATAGTAATCTGAGCCTTATTTGGGGCAGGAAAGATTTTGTTTGCTCTAGCCTTGATGATCATATCTGAATTCCGACAGCTCCACATCCATCTCTACCCCAAGAAGGGAATAAGGCAGCTGGAAATGTTAGGAGTTGAGGCTACCAGCCTGTGCCACATGCCAACTATTTTTCTAGTTTCCAAGCTACTTTGCTCTTCATAATGACAGACATTACTAAGAAAAAAGTACATAGCAGAGGAAAAACTTAGGGTGAGGGAATGATATGAAATATTCCTGTTAGTTCCACCCCCTTAAAATTGACTGCAGGTTTGAAGAGAATGGTTCCATCTTCCCCATCTGCTTCAGCCCCTGACTTTGTCCCAGATCCTTCTGCAAGTTTCTAAAGGGAAAGAAGCCAAGTTTTCTTTTTCTCTTCTACCAGAAGACATGAAGTATTCAAAGATAAGGCATAAGAAACCAAAGAAAGACTTGGTTTTTACTAATAAGGTCCTGTCATACATTAAAAAGTTATTTTTTTTGATGAGGTTAGAGATGCAGAACTTCTTTATAGGATCATATTTTTAGAACTAAAAGGGAATTTAGGGATCAGCCTTTTATTTAACAGATAAGGAAATGGAGGGACAGAAAAGCCAAATGACTTGTCCATCATTAAGTAGTTGATGTGCCAAAAAACAATTCTTGATACTCAGGTCTTTCTGATTCTCAGCTCAGTGTCCTATTCATTACACCATGTTGCCTTTCAAAAACCTTAGCAGAGGAGGGTCCCTTACAAAAATGCTTATGGAGTTTAGGAAATGTTCTTTGGTGGGATTTTTCAGTAGTACAGTGAGAATCCAAGATAGTTTAGGCACAGGTATTCTTGAATACTCAGAGCTAAAATTGATGACTTCTCATCTTTCAATTAAGGGTTAAGAGTCTGAATTTATTTCAATCATACTGAAAAACAATCCTTCTTAAAGCTAGTCCATCTAAATCTGAGAATGACCCATCTTAAACTGGGATGATGAAAATCAGTTTTTCTTATTGGTTTGACAACAGATAACTGGAAACAATACTTTTACATTCCAAATAAAATGCTGATCTCATTGCAACTACTTTCTTGAATATGAACTTGTTAGCACTAGTAGCTAATTTGGGAATTTTAGTTGAGAACTGACCTTCTCAAGTGAGGTGTTGTAATAGGCCCCCATCTGTTGGATGAATTCATGGGTCAGTTGAATGCTCCAATTTTTGTCATTGATCTTCCACAAAGTTTCCCTTAAAATCTGTTAAAGGAAATCAGAAATAAGACAAAGTTTATTGCCATGCTCTATTTTCATCTTTCTGGTACCTTTGGTTTTAAAAATTATAAATATAAGAAATGAGAGATATAAATAATTCTACTGAAATAAAGTGTCATTTTGGAGCTCTTTTCTGCCAATTCCCAGAATCTTCCTTGCTAAGATTTCATTTCCCACAGAGAGAAAAAAAATGAAAAAGAGACCTCATATTTTGACTATGCTTCTTTTGGGAGAGGTCAGCAAATGGAGTAGAAATAATATTTAACTGAATTTCTGAGGCAAGTTGAATTTCTTCAAAGTTGGAAATATTTTGGGAAAATGGTTTTCTTGATATTAGATTTTTTTGTTGTTGTTTGTTTTTTTTGCTGACACGTAAAAGAAAAAAAATTTCTGAATTATAATAATAATAGTAAACATTGATATTGTGCCCTAAGGTCAGAGTTCTCATTACTCATCTTTTAAACATAAAGAAATTTATTTTACTAAATGTTTCCCAATTACATATAAATTTTTTAAATTCATTTTTAGAAATTACATATATGAAATCATATAGAACCTACTTTTCATATTAGTCATGTTGCAAAAGAAAGCACACACATACCTAAGAAAAATAAAGTAAAATAATTTCTTATTACTTATCTAATGATAACTGTCCTGTTCTTTTCACCATTTTTGTGAAATCCCAGATCATGCCAACTTTCCCTGGCCATACCACTCTTTTGTGTGTGTCCTTTCCTTATTAAGAAGGTAACCTCTAATGTTCTAGTTTTCTATTTTTATTCCCAGTGCTTAGCATAGTACTTGACACATAAGTGATCAATAAATGCTACTTATTCATTCATTTATGGTACAATTGAATTCAATGATCAATGCATTTGACATAAATATATTAGGTGTTGGATATAAAAAGACAAAAACAAAACAATCCTTATGTTCAAAAGAGCTTACCCTTTTATTATATTTAGGGATAAGAAAAAATCATTTCTATTTTCCAAAATCTGTGATTCTTCCTTTTCAAAAATTCAGAAAAAAAAACCTGTTACAAAATGGGGGATATTTCCAGATTAAAATCCTTCACTCTGAATCTCGTGAGAAGGAAGGACAGTCTATGCTTAGGAGGAAAAATTGGTGAGGAAGCTATTTTATAGACAGTTAAGAAAAATTATTTACTACAAAGATTAAAAAAGAAAATGTTTGGCAAAAAGTTCCCTCTATGGTAAAATATTGGTATTTAGAGAAAGCAAGCTAAGAATTTTCCATAAAGGAAGAAATAGGATGAAATGAACTGTGCAGGTTACAGAGCCATTTTTAGATGCCACAGAATGAGAAGTTATTTAGAAGTGAGAATCCATTCTTGACTTACCACAGAATTATCAAATCTGTTTTAGACAAAACATCCTCTTGCTGTCACTAATCATTTTTGTTTTATTATACTTCTCCAAAAGACCATTTTGAGGATTGTGATTGAAAGATAATTGTATGTTAGGAGTTTTGATTTGTGATTCTCTGTGATTCTTGGTTGTTGCTGAGAATTGGTTAAGAGTTTAAGCTCCTTTAGGAAAAACATTGCTTCATTTTTATTTGCATTTCCTATTTTTAATATATACTTATACACATTTATTGTTGCTGTTCAGTTGTTTTTAATCCAGTCCAACTCTTTGTGACCCCATTTGGAATTTTCTTGGCAGGAATGGTTTGCCATTTCCTTTCCCAGCTTATTTTACAGATGAGGAGCAGTAAGTAATAAACAGCATTTGTAAAGTATCTGAGGCCAGATTTGAGCTCAGGAAAATGAATCTTTCAGATTTTAGAGCTGGTACTCTTATCATGTCTCCTATCAAGCATATATATGCAATATACATATGTATACATACACATATATTTGTATATCATAAAATATTTGTACCTATTTCCTTTCTTTTTTGTGAATGATTGAAGAATGTGTATGTAATGAGGCAAAACCTAGAAAAAAGAGGGAAGACATAACAAAATATATAGGGAGCAAATTAACATTAAACTTCAAGACTCACTTTATCAGTGTGAAGGTTCTAAGTTGTTGTACAAGTTGTATATGTCTGTATCAACTGGGAGAATCCTTAAACAAACAAGTAGACCCCAAAGTCAATATGACTGATAGTGTGATAAGACTTCCAAGCAAGCTAGCATGATGTGAAGTTGCATTCAAAGAGGCAATATCCAGATGCAGGAAGGTGATTGTCTTTTAGTATTCTACCTTGGTCAGACTGTATGTGGAATAAATACTCTGTTCAATTTTAAGTGTCACATTTTAGGAAGGACATGAAACATTGGGAGATGAAACACTAGGAGATGATCCAGAAGAAAACAACTAGTTCTGGGAATGGCTTTGGGGTTGTGTTATGCAAGGTCAAAAAAATGGGATTAAACTTGATCCAGTTTGATGACTTGTGTGTAGAGAAGATTCTTAATCATCAGATTATTCAATCTTTTGGGGCCCTTCCAAATAAAAGATTCTGTGAAAGACTCGGTATCACATCCTATGGATTACATTTGTTTTAGATGGGAGGTTTATCCATTCTTCGTCCTTTGGGTTTGAATTCTCTTGTGTAAATATTAATTCCTACCTGACTCGACTTGAAATCTCTAGCATTCTAATTAAAATTCCCTCTTACCTCCAACAGCATATTCTCCCACAGTCTGACTTTATAACACTTTCCTAGAAAAAGAAGTCAATTTGATGAATGCAAGGTAATTAACAATTAGATCAGATTCACAATTTATAGTTTCTCATAATAAGGATTCCTTTATATTTAGCAAAATTAAGAGGAAACTTAGATATAATTCATTGGTGTTAAAACAAAGGACAAAAGAAGGACACAGATTTTGGCATAGTTTGTGACAAACTAGTTTCCCCTAGTCCAAAGAAGATTTGGACCAACATAGTACCTAGGAAGCCCAAGCAGAATCTGTTCAGTTTTGTTTAGATTCTATGCTGACTTGAGTAACTTTTGAATGTTGTCATAATTGGGGGCATGGAAAATGTTTCTTTTTTCCTTCTTTTTTATTTAACCTAAACTCAGGAAGAAAAAGAATCTATTAAAAAAGTTAGTGAAATTGGATCCCCTTTCCCCCTCTATGATTTAGTATATCTGGAACCTTTTGAAAATGCATTACTATAAAGCAAGCTGACCTTAGGGAATCTTTGAATATATCTATCATGATTAAGTTTGTTATGGTTATAAATAGAGGTAAATAAAATTCTTCTGGTGCTCAGGAATTACATTTATTAAGTCATCAGCCATTTTGTCTTGTTTTTGTCTTTATATCTCTGCTCTTCTATTTGGTGGAAGGAGCCTTGACTAGCTAGGTGCCTTTACTCAGTGAGTTTCACTCTGAATATAATTTATTCTAAACCTTCCTCCAACTTAAGAACAAATTCTCAAATCATATCAATTTGGCAATCCATGGTTTCTTATTTCTTTATTTTCTATATTGACTGTAAAATGACTCTGTTATCTCTATCATGATATGAGTGCTTTATTAAAACCATGACTTCTGTCTCCTTAAATTACCACTTCATGAATACTGAAATCCAGAATCCCTCAAGTCCAGAAGAAAGCAGTAAAATACAATCCATTCCCTTTTTGTGAATAGGCAATTATATCCAGAGAAAGATATATATGAAATTATTAGTAGAAACAATTGGATTCATTCAGCCCACATAAAAATCCATTGATATTATTATCTAAAAGTAATAAGATTATTTTAGGGTTGAACTCATGATGTCACTGAATTCCTCTAGGTTCTTTTTTCCTTTGTACCTTCCAAAGGGAGAAGCAGACGAGGAATGAGATCTTTCCACAATTCTATCAGATTTGGATGGATTATACTGGACAGATTCTTTAGAAGACCTATTGCTCCAGTTCCACATGGTAGTCCCTCACTGGCCAGTACAGCAATCACCTGTATTTGGGAAGAGAAAATGGTTGCAATTGTTCTCCTCTAGAATGCCCATCTCATTTTCATTACAAATTCTATTTAGGATATTTTAAAATAGTAATATCTGATCTTTTCTCTTGTCAAAGAATTAATTGAAGGAGAAAGATCAACCAACTCACAATCTATTTTTGCTTCCCCTTCTTTTTCCCTCCCAAGAGGATTATGAAAGTTTTTAGTAGGATATAGACAGTTTGAAAGCTGGAATTGTTTTTTTTTTTTTTGGTCTTTCTTTTTGTCTTCAAATTTCTAATGCCTAGCATAAACTTTTCCTTTAAAAGTACTGTTGAATGATCTGAATTACTAGAATCAAAAAAGGTAAAATGCAAATGTGAATTACTCAAGAGTTATCATCACATAGGTACTTTTATACTTGAAAAAGGGTATCTGAGAAATTGATGCTAGAAACACAACAGAAAATACATTCTTCAATGGTAGAATTAACCAATAGCAGTGGGGAATCAGTTATCAGCTTGTGCAGATACTGATTTATTTTATTTTTGGAATTTTTATTTTATTTTTAAAAATTTAATAAAAATATTATCTCTCATCCCTTTGCCCTCATACTGGACCTGGAGTTAGGAATATTTGAGTTCAAATTCAGTCTCAGGAATTTTTTAGCTATGTGACCCTGGGCAAGTCATTTAACTTCTCTCTGCCTTATTGTCCTCAACTGTGAAACAGAATAATAATAATACCTGTCTCAAAAGATTATTATGAAGATAAAATGAGATATTTGTAAAGGACTAAGCAGAGTGCCTGGCAAATAGTAGATGTTTAATAAATGCTTGTTCCTTTCTCTTCCCATTACTTCTTCACAACCACATTGAAAAATAACTTGTAATAAATATGTATAGTTTGATAATGAAAAATTAGCTATTTCCCAGAAAGTGTCTCATTATGCATCTTGAGCCAGTTACTTGTCAGTAGGTGGGTCCCATTTTTCATCATCAATCCTTTGGCCACATGATTAGACACCTCATGGTTACAGTTCTTAACTGATTTATTTATTTTTGGGTTTTTTATATTTTCTTTTTTGTTTTTATTATTTTCTTTTTTCTATTTCTATATTTCTACTTTATTATTTTATATTATATTTAATTTTTTTAGCTGAAATAAAATTGAAGGGTTATCAGGAATTATTAATTGATTTATTTTAATAGTCATCCTACAACTGTTCACTACTAATTCATCACTTTAAAATTTTATGATTTCATTGGTGTGGATCCTTTTTTCATGGATTCATTATCTATGCCTTAGAAGAAAGTCTTCATGAGCTAGTATGACTGCATCCATCCCCACTTTGATGACCAATCCTCTGGTGATAAACCTAGTTCATCTAGGCTCACCTAGCTGGATACAATGATGTCAGGCTCATACATTTATCACAAGACCTTGCCTAAAAGCCTTTCAAGTTTAGTGGGACTAAGTGGGGTTTGCACCTTACTGATAAAAGCTTGAGGCCTGAGTAACCATAATGACATCTTCAAATAAGACATATGGCACAATTTATTTCAAGTGTTTATTTAATTAGATATGTTTATATACTAATGTAATATAATAATATATCTTTATATACCTACATATAAATCAGGTATAATTAAGTAGATGAAGGAAAGATTCCATCACTCTTGACTAGGCTATAGATATAACAATTCTTAATCAGTGTGATTCTACTTAATCAGGGTAATTCTACTTATGTAATGCTGAAAAGAGCTAATTTGGCCCAGACTTGCCTGGATCCTGAGGTCATGGAATTAAAACTGAAAGAGATAGAGATCATTTAATTTTATTCCTTTCTTCTTCAGGGGGACAAACGATTTCCTTCAATGAAGTCAAGATGATGGAGAGAAGTCAGGACATTTCTGGAGTTCTCCCCAGTTTTCCTCAGAATTAATCTCTGAATGGATTCTGCAGTGACAGAACCCACAAACATTCAGGATGAAAGAATTTTCCAGCTAAAGATATCTTGGAAGAACTTCAGGAAAGTTTGTCTTACTTGGATAAGGGGAATGTGATCCAGCACAGGTACAGCATGGGGAATCTAGAGAAAGGCTTTTAGGTAAAGTACTGGCCAATACTGTTGACTCCTCTATCCTAGTTCACAGTGTCTGTGACTTAGTAGGCCAGCTGTGAGATCTTCAATCCAAGCACAGAACACAAATTGTGAACCTCTGAAGCTAGGCAAAACAAGCTGGACTAAGCCAGGATAACCCAACACAGTGGAAAACTGGCAGCATCAGGCCCCAGCACAGATAGTCAATATGAGGCTCCTGTCTCCTTATAAAAGAAGATTGGGAAAATCTCTTCTATGACCTAAGAGCAAAGCTTATCTTTAAAAAATGTGCAAAAAAGCAAAAAATTTCTGACAATAGAAAGCTACTATGGTGATAGAGAAAATTTTAACACAAACCCAGAAAAGGACAGCAATGGCAAAATGTTTACATATGAAGTTTCAAAGGAGCATATGAACTGATATCAAGCTCAAAAGGTTCTCATAAAAGATCTCAAAAGGAATTTTTAAAAAACCATGTAAGAGAGAAGAAAAATTGGGAAAAGAAATGAGAGCTATGCTGGAGAATTTTGAAAAAAAAAAAAAGTCATCATCTTAAGGAAAAAAGCCAGCGGCTTAGAAAAATAAGCACAGAAATTCACTGAAGAAACCAACTTAAAAATTAGATCTAGTGAAATGGGGAAAATACATTGAAGAAAACAACTTCTTAAAAATAGATTTGATGAAATAGGGAAAATGTATATACTGAAGAAAACAACTCTTTTTGTCAAAATGAAAAAAAACAACAACAACTATGTACTGAAGAAAACAACTCCTTTAAAAATATAATTGGCCAACTGGAGGGTAACCAAAAAACCCAATTCATTAAAAATTAGAATTGAAAAAATGGAAGCAAATGACTCAATGAGACATCAAGAATCAGTCAAGCAAAACAATACAAATAAATAACAAAACAGAAGAAAATGTACATATACTCATTGGAAAAACAATTGACTAGGAAAGATAATTTAAGAATTATTGGAAAGAAGAATAAGGAAGAAGAAGAAAGAGAAGGAGAAGGAGAAGGAGAAGGTGGTGAAGGAGAAGGAGGAGAAGAAAAGAAGAAAAAGAAAGAAGAAAAAAACCTGGATAGCAACTTTCAAAAAATCAATAAGGAAAACTGCTTTGATATCTTATAGCCAGAGGGTAAAATAGCCATTGAAAGACTCCACCTATCACTTCCTGGAAAAGACCACCAAAATTGAAACTCCAAGGAATATTGTAAACAAATACCAGATCAGATCAAAGAAAAAACACTATAAGCAGCCAGAAATAAACAAATAAAATAAGGCAATCAGAATTACCCAAGAGCTAGCAGCTTCTACATTTAAAGAACTGGAGGGCGTGGAAAACAATATTCAGAATCACAAAAAGGCTTAAACTTCAACCAAGAGTCAACTACCCAGCATAATTGAACATTATCTTTTAGGGGGAAAGATGCACATCAGTGAAATAGGGCATTTTATAATAATTTCTGATGAAAAGACCAGAGTTGAACAGAAAATTTGATCTTCAAATACTCAAGAGAAACATATAAAGATAAACAAAAAAGGGAAAAATGTATTATTTAAAAGTTAAATTGTGTATATGACTAGGGGAAAAAGATAGTTGTAACTCTTAAGAATTATAACTTTGTCAGGGCAGTTAGAAAGAATATTCATTGTAGTGTGCTTTCTAGGGCCCTCAAATTTTGAGGTGCCAAATATACTATGCTTTCTAGAGCCACCATGTTGGGATGCCAAAATATACCATCTGGACTAGCACTCTGGAGGAGTCAGTGGAGGAGTGATGAAGCAGGGACCCCATGAGGCTGGTCAAAGATGGAGTCTATTTATTTCAAGTCCTCTCAGCCCCTAAATACTTTAGTATGATTACATCACTACATGTGCTAACTACAGTACCATCACATCATCACAGTATACTGAGCATGTGCTAATTATATGTACCCTGCTATAGATATATAAATACTTCTTTAGTATCTCTTGCTTCAAGTGGAACATAAGTGGTCATGGCCTCCTTGACTTCTCAGGAAGGGTGAGATGCCCCAGAGGGAGATGGGGAGCTGAACCAGACATTGTTAGCAAGTTCCCTCTTGGCCGAAAGGTCTTATACCTTACACAGAGTTCCCTTGCTATCTGTGGTCCTCTATAATACATAGATAAAGGTAGAAAGAGGAGGTAAAATGGGTAAATTACATGACTTGGAGAGGCATAAAAGATCTATTACAGTAGAGAAAAAAAAGGGAAGGGCATTGGCATTGTTTGAACCTTAATCTCATCAAATTTGGCTGAAAGAGGAGTTAACATATGTACTTAGTTTGGCATAAGAATTTGTCTTACCTAATAAAGAAGGAGGAAGAGAAAGGGGAAAGAAAAAGGGGAGGCTGATAGAAAGGAGAGTAGATTGAGGGAAGTGAGGATCAGAAGAAAAATACTAATAGAAGGGAAAGGGTAGAAGGAAAGAGAAAACTATATGCAGGGAAAAATAGGATAGAAAGAAATACAGAGTTAGTATTCATAACTGTGAATGTGAATGTGATGAACTCTCCCATAAAGCAGAAATGGATAGCAGAGTGGGTTAAAAGAAATACATTTGAAGCAGAGATACATACACAGAATTTTTAAAAAGGCTGTAATAGAATATGTTTCAGTTCAAGTTAAAAAGCAAAGCAGGGGTAGCTGTGTGATCTCAGACCAAACAAAGGAAAAAATAAGATCTAATTAGAAGAAATAAGGAAGGAAACTACATCTTCCTAAAGAGTACCATAGATAATAAAGTAATATCAACATTAAATATATATGCATCAAATTCTTAGGAAAGTTAAGTGAATTGCAGGAAGAAATAGTAAAATTGTAATAGTGGGTAATCCATTCTTCCTCTCTCAAAACTAGATAAGCACAACCACAAAATAAACAAGAAGTTAAGGAGATGAATAGAATTTTAGAAAAGTAAGGTCTGATAGACCTTTGGAGACTACTGGATGGGCTTAGAAAAGAAGACACTTTCTCAATGGTACAAAGCATCTACACAAAACTGACAGTATATTAGCATATAAAAACACCACAATCAAATGCAGAAAACCCAAAATATTAAATCCATCCTTTTCAAATAATAATGAAATAAAAATTTATTTGGAAACTAAATGATGTAATCCTAAAGAATGTGTGAGTCAAACAACAAATCATAGAAACAATTAGTAACTTCATCCAAGAGAATGAGATAACATTCTTATGTTATCTCAAAACTTATGGATGCAACCAAAACAATTCCTAGGGAACATTTTATATCTCTAGATGCTTACATAAATAAAACAGATGAAGAGGAGATGCTTACATAAATAAAATAGATGAAGAGGAGATCAATGAAAATTGGACATGAAAAAAAAAAAGCTAGAAAAAGAACAAATTTACAACTCCCATTAAATACTAAATTACTTTGAAAATCAGAGATATTAATAAAATTAAAAGAAAACTATTGAATAAAACAGTTTTATTTTTTATGAAAAAATCAACAAAATAAATAATCAACTTGATTAAAAAAAGAAAAAAGAAAACCAAATTACTAGTATCAAAAATAAAAAAGGTGAATTTATCACCAATGAAGAGGAAATTAAGAAAATAATTAGGAACTATTTTTCCCAATTGCATTTCAACAATATGACAATGTAAGTGAAATGGATGGATATTTACAAAATTATAAATTGCAGATTAACAGAAGAGGAAATGAAATACTTAAATAGCCCCATATTAGAAAAAGAAATTGAACAACCCACCAATGAATTCCTTTAGAAAAAAATCTCCAGAGCAAGATGCATTAAACCTTTGGTAAAATTCATTTGTAAAAGAAAAATTAATTTCAATATTATATAAACTATTTGGAAAAATAGGGGAAGAAAAAAAGGAAAATTCCTTTTATTATACAGATATGGTGCTGATACCTAAACCAGGAAGTGCCAGAACAGTAAAAAAAATTATAGACTGATACAAAAATTTTCAATTAAAATATTAGTAAAGAGATTGCAGCAACTTATAATCAAGATAATGCACTATGACCAAGTGAGATTTATACCAGGAATTTAGGGGTGGTTCAATATAAGGAAAACTATCAGCATAATTCACCATACCAATAACAAATAGCAGAAATCATTTGACTATCTCAATAGATGCAGAAAAATAATTTGACAAAATGTAAAACACATTCCTAAGAAAAAAACAATAGAGAACATAGGAGTAAATGGGGTTTTCCTTAAAATTGTAAATTACATTTATCTAAAACCATCAACAAGAATTATATGTAATAGGGATAAGCCAGAAGCATTTCCAGTAAGATCAAGAGTGAAACAAAAATGCCCTCACTACTATTACTCAACATTGTACTAGAAAATTTAGTTTTAGTAATAAGAGAAGAAAAAGAAATTGAAATAATTAGAATAGGCAACGAAGAAAGAAAACTATAATTTTTCTGCAAATAATATGGTGGTTATTTCAGAGAATTCTGGAGAATCCACTAAAAACAACTTGAAACAATTAACAACTTTATTTGGAAATTAGCAACTTTTATTTGGAAAAAACAAAATACTACTGAGAATAAAAAAGATATTTCCCCAAGTCCCACACACATGTATAAGCAACAGACCTGGGATTTAAATCTGCTTTCTCAACTTCACCCCAGTGTTTTACCCACATATTCCTCCCTTGCTTTATTAAACCATACTCACCAGAAGTCTGGCCAGTAGTTGTTGGGCTGAAGGAAGTTTCACTAGAAAGAGAAGTTAAATAGTAGTATTAGTGGAACTGGAATGATTCTCATTAGATTCAGAGCATATTTTCACTTTGATCTAGTTGGATAGCGTGAAGGAACCATGCTTTATATGGGAATATGTCCATGACCAGAAAAACAGTAGGATTTTTTTTTTTTTAAGTACAAACCTGGTCCAGCAGAGATGACAAGAGCTGTTGACTCATCAGCATACTGCTTCTTCTCCTCTGCCATTAGCAGACTTCTAAGGATATTAAATAGATAGGGCAGAACTCCAGTATATTCCACTGGTACCACAAAAGTTAGGAGTTTTGGCCATAGCACCTGTTGAAAATATAGTATAAGAGATCAAGGGTAGGTTATACCTTTCCATATTTCTCTATGGTTTTCTTCTTTTGCTATTAGAAAGCTCCATTTGTATTCCTCCCCCCCCCCATCTCTGTTTTGTCTGTGTCTGTCTCTCTCTGTGTTTCTAACTCTCATCTCAGATGCATAAAGAATTTAGAGCATAGAAGTATAAATCAATAAGTATTTTAGTGAATTATAGTTTTGGAGAGTTGCCTCGATGGAAAGGAAAGATTAAGTGATTTATTCACAGTGCCACAGTCAGTGTATGTTAGAGGTAAAATTAGAATTCATGTCTTTCTGACTCCAAGACCAGTTTCTATCTATTATGCCATAATACAATGTTTTTAGATATACAAGTCAAATCCTGTTACTAAAAATACTATTATAATAAAATGTCTCTATAATTAAAAAAAATTTTAAACAAGGGATCCTCGTATGAAAACTAGGCAGATGGAATCATTAATAGATGCCTTAGTATTATTTCATTCTTGATATTCTCAAGGGAAACTACCAGTTTATAGATTAGGACATTAACTATCAGTTTAGTTTAAATCTCCAGAAAAACAGTAATAATTCAAATTCACAACTGATTGTATTCAAACTTTCAACTTTGTTTTCATTTGGAATGGCTTTCATATCTGATAAATTACAGTCTAAACAATTCTTTCTTCTAATGTCTTTTTAATGAGTCATTTCTTTTTTAATTTCCCCATAATGCTACCAGTATAATCCAATGTCTCATAATTTCACACTGAAACTTGCTTGAATCTAGGTTACCACAGTAGTTCTTTCTTAGGATCCCTGATTCTAAATTCTCTCTCTATCTATACTTCACTTAACAAAATATGAAATTCAGAAGTTAAGCTACTTCATAAATTTACTCCTAATGCATTAGTATATTTATTTTTCTATAATCCTTCTGAGACAAACTGTTTTTTTTTTTAAATCTGACAATCAAAGAGGCATCAGAAAAAAAATGCAAGAGGGAAAATCATCAATAATCCTGTCATCCAAAGTATGTTCTAAATTGAATTTTTCTAAAAATATATGGTGAATTGACATTAACAGCCATTCTTAATAAGTCATTCAATTGATTCAATTAACGCTTTAAACTTAGATTGTTCATTCTAATTCTTTCAGTACCAAGTGCAGTATCTTGCATATTAGACCCATATTAAATTATTGTTTCAAGTATAATTCATGCTCTTTTTCTCTATCGAATTGCAAACTACAAGCAAAGTCCTTAAGAAAAGTTTAAGAAATATTCAGTAAGGAACTTGCCTGAACTCTCCCAAATTCATTTCCAAACTACTATAATACCTCAAAATGAATTATGGAAGTGCAGAACTAATAAAAGGATGGGATGAATTTTTTTTTTCTAGCCCAAGACAACTCAGAAGGTCAACATGAAAGGTTTATCTCACTCAAGTAAAAGGGAAGTGCATACAGTGTACATGATGTCCAGGTAGGCCAGCAGCCAGCCATGCCCAAGCAAGTTGGTTGTGAGGACCTTAGTATTGGCACAGGTATGGAAAAGGTCTTGTGCCCCTGGCACAATAGGCCAGTAGCAAGGGTTCATATCCTTTGTACAAGAAGCTTGGGATAGTGTCTCCTTTCCCCCAGGAGCAGAGCCCAACTTTGATATAAAAATTAAAGTCATGAAGTATGCTAGAAAAATGAGCAAAAAAAATACAACCAATAAAAAATTGGACTACAGAAAGTGACAGAGGAAGATCAAAACACAAACTCAGAAGAATTTTCCATGTAAAGTCTCAAGGAAAAATTTGAATTGTTCTCAGTCATAAAAAGAACTTTTGGCAAAGCTCACAAAAGTACTTTAAGAATCAAATAAAAGATGAAAAAAGAAAAAATTTGGAAAAGAGTAATGAAAGTGAAAGCAGAAGAAAAATGTTTCAAGGTCAGTGATAAATTGCTAATATATGTATTATTTAAAAATAATCCCTTTTGTAAACAGTCATATTATTCTGTTAAAATGTTTGAAGCTTATTTTCCAGTGTGAACCATTGAAAACTGTGCATGAAAATATTCCCATATTCTAACCACCTATTAGATCCCCCAAATTGGCTGCTTTTTTAAGTGTTTAAAAATAAAACACATTTGGAAGAAGTTTTTTAAAGAGAAAAATGTGCTCATTTAAAATAAACAAAGGTTCATTTATAAATATTTTATTTAGAAACTTTGTATCAGATTCTGTTTAATACAGTTATAATACTGCTTTCAAGAGAACATCAATTTTTTTTGCTATATAGTTATGCTATATGGAATATTGCAATAATCTAATGGATTTGATCTCAGCAACAACAATCTTATGGGATACTTATCTATATATATATATATTGTGGCTACTAGTACAACTATTGAACCATCCTTTACTGTTCATGCTATTCTTTACTTTTCTTGCTAGAGATCCTTGGCAATATCTTTCTTGTCACATCTTATACATAAGTTATCATTTTTTAATATTGCAACTCATTTATATCCATTATAGATTTGCCCCTGTCCTTAGGCTACTTTCAATTTTTTGTTTCTGAGAAGATAGTATTTCATAATTTTGGGCCATCTTAAACATCACCAGGAAAATATTCATATTATAAAGATGAACTTTATCCCTCTTGGAGTGGAAATTGTCCTTTTGTATTCACAAAACTTATGTTATCATGTTTGAAAACAGAGCTAAATTATCTGATTAGTTTTTTGCAAGCAGTCCCATATAACTTTCATTCACTATAGACAACTGATTTAATACTTTGATAAGCTAAGATTTTTCATTTGGCAGAGTTTTGGAGTCACTTGCAAAATATGGATCAATCCCAGTTGCAAAGATACCAAAATCCCTTTTCTTAAGATTTTTTTTTATCTCTGAGAGTTTAAAAACTCTAGAGGCAAGGCCAGAGTTTTGACAATACCATCACACAGATTAAAAGGTAAATGAGGATAATATATAATAAAGGCTACAGGAGTTGAGAGAAAGGAGATATAATTATGGTCTGGGTGACCTGGGAAATCTTCATAGAAAAAGAAGGTATTTAGGTCTTGAAACTTGAAACTTTGCAGTTATCTTTTTGTTTTCCCTTATCCAGTTAGTGGCAAAATTCCTATTGATTTCACTTCTGCAACATTACAATTTGTCTATCCTTTTCTATTTCACTTTTTTGCTTTGCTTTACTATGTTTATTTTTTTACAAAATGTTTTTTGAAGGGGGCGGTGTATATATGCGAGAGAGATACTAACAACAACGGTGCCAAAAAAGGGGAATCATTGAAGATATTCCCAAGTGGAATAGGGTATCTTTGGAGCAATTTTCCTTTCATTCCAGATTTGATAGGAAAGCCTTAATGAGCACTAGATGAAGAGAGCTTTGTAAAGGTTTTTGATCAGATATAGAAAGCTATAGCTTTAGAAAATGTCAAAGACCTAAAAGGAGGAAGAGGAAAATAGAAACACAAACATCTAGAATATGAAAAGGAGCATTTGGAAGATGTATTGTTATGGAAGACAGAGAGGACAGAATATGAAGAAGAAAGATTATAAAGTACCAAATGTTCTGGTAGGTGAAGGGATTATTGATGCCATTACACACACACACATTTATTAATTTCTGATTGTACAGGTACTGTGTTAAGAACTAGGGCACGTATGTAAATAAGACATTTTCTGACATGAAGGAGTTTATTTTTTAAGGAAGAAAGGTAACACATAAATGGAAGATGGGAAGGGGTGGAGCATGATGCCTGGGAAATAAGATGGAAGCCTGACTTCAGGGAATATAAGATGAAAGCTCACCAATTAGAGCCCAAGATGGTTCTAGGAGCAAAGTACATGATCTTAGTGGAAGGAGAGAGGAGATTTTGTGGTCTATGTACAAGGGGCATGGTGCAAAGATGGCTAGAAAGTGCTATTAGAGAGAACAGCCTTAATGGAGAGTGGAAAGAAACAGTAGATTAGGCTGAAGAATGGTGAGAAGGAGGAATCATTAGGTATTGGCCTACTTTTTTCAAGAAGTTTTGGAGAGAAGAGACTCAAAAAAACTTCAAAATGTGTTATATACACAAAAAGAAATGCTGAAATATTGAATGGATGAATTATCTGCTAATTAATATCTATTTTGACTGAGTAATCTCAGCTTGTCAAAGTATTAAATCAATTATCTATAGTCCACAAGAAGGATCTAGATGATGTAAGTAAGGGAAAGAAAAATTCTGGGAATGGGTAGGACACATAGAAGGCCTTGGGGCCTTGGAACTAAGGCGAATTAGGTCACTAAGTTGCTTTTATTCTCTCTAAAACAAATTTAGGATTCCTGCATCAATGTGACCACTTACTTCATGATAGAGGCTAAGCTAATGGCTCACCAAATAGAGAATGAAAATGTTTGTGTATTTCCAGCTGAGATGAATTCTACCCAATAGTTCGATCCACATGAAAGAGGTATGCCCACAAAAAAAATTGTATCTCTAGCTCAAGGGCAACAAAGATAGATTACTTACTTGGGGCATTCCATTAACCAGTGGGTCCAATCCCCGTAGGACTTGGAGAGAAATTTCTAGGACAGAATTTTCTGCCACTAAGTACTCCTGGTTGATGGGCCTTATTGGATCCACCTTTAAGAAAGACAAAACTGGTTACTTCCTAAGAATCAGATTCTTTAACTCTGTCTTTCACTTTGGCAAATTTTTGGTGGAGGATATACTTGGTCAAGAATTTAAACCAGGTTTAAAAGGATTGGAGATTCATGGGTAGTTCTGTAGACATAGAACCTTGTCTCCAAAGTCAGGATCCCCACTTGATTAAAAAATACTACCATTATTTGATACTTAGTTTTTATGTTGATCCTTCTCTATTGGAAAATTTGTGACATTTCTCCATAGAATAAGAGCATTATGTAATCCCAGAATTGAAAGGGACTTTGAAGGTTGTCTAGTCCAACCTGAAGAATAAATTCCTCCTACAGTATCCCTGACAAATCATTAACCTTAGATTTATCTCATAAAAATTGGGCATAGAGAAGTAGTTAAATTACATATATATGTATATATATATATGCATATATATGTCTGTGTATATTTGTGTGTGTGCATATATATGTCTGTTTGTATATATATATTGTTCTCTGTGATACTCAAACTGAATAGAATTTTCATATAGTTTAATGGTGCCAGAGGAAATGGGTGTTACTCAGCTATTTTTATAATGGCCTAGAAGATTCTGCCAATCTATCCACCCAAGGACAAAATGGTTTTCTCAACCTTTTGTGTATATGGTGAAAATATGCTAGAGAGAATAAAAGATGGTTTTCATTTAAGCAGAGAAAAACTTGAGTTTAAACCATTTTAACTCTGGTCTTTGTTACATAGCACTTATACCAAAGAATCATCAATCAGCCAGGGTTCAGTTAAAATCTCAGATTGCTTATAGTAAGCTTCAGTTATTTTACTGAGACAATTCCTTTTGGTGGAGATTCAGATATAAATGATAAATATTACTGGCATAAGTTCTGGACCAGTAATAGTTTGAAAACATAGTACTCAGAGTCCTACCAAATTTCTCCTGGAAAATGCAAACTGGAAGAAAATGTATTCAATCAGTTGCCACCCTTCACTTGCTTCCATGTAGCCCTTTTCACACATGCTCTGGATGAGGAGGAGAATAGAAGTCCTTACCTAGAATAATAGAAACATGTACATGATATATGATGTTAAATGGAACAAAACTTGATTTTTTTTTTACTTTCCTGAGTCACTCAAATAAAATATTGTTCAAAAGTAATGTAGTGAGAAAATGTTACTTCCTATTCCTTGAACATGACCCTCTATATCTCACCTCAGTCCCTTTTTGTTTGTCTTTCATACTTGGAATGTTCTTTTTCCTCATCTTTGCTTCTCAGCTTCTCTGCATTCCATCAAAACCTAGTTCAAAATCGGTCTCCTACAGGAGCCCTTTCCTGGTCCCTCCAGTTAATTTCATCCATTTTGTGCATTTCAAACTTTTCCCCCATTAGAATTCTATTTGAGAGAAAGGTCTATTTGTATCCCCAAAACCAACTCCCTCTTGCCATATCATTTGTAATTTTATAGCTAGAAAATATCTTTTTTGTAGGTAAAATATTACCTCTTTTTAATAAAAGCTCAGAATAGTAGAAGTATGCTCAAATCTTATTAGTAATTTACTATATAATAGTGGATTAGTTGATTTGATTGGTTTCCTCTTAATCAGTTGAAATATAACACTTCATTGGGGGACAGTCTCTTCACTATGCCTGATCACTGTGGAGAGTCAATGAAGCTATGATTATTTTAAAAGAAGTTATCATATATCAGAAAGAAGTTAGATGCTAAATGCTCCAGAGAATTTTGGTGTATGGGTAATCTGGGGACTTGATGTACTATTTTTACGTAATGTGACCTAGTAAAATGCCTGTATCTTCTTCTAGAGCTGAGGCCTTCATCTATCAAACATGTATCTGAGCACCTCCTGTCTGTAAGACTCTTTATTCTATTTATGATAAGAACAAAGAATAAATGTTTCTTTACTAAGTATTAAGGAGAAAACTTTAATGTCTATTAGACATTTATTTAGTACTTGGTTCTATGCTAAATATATATTAGGAAAAGTAATAGATAATTTATTAATAATTGAAATTATTCAGTGATATGATTAATTCAAATATATCCCTTCTGAGGTCTCTGTTTCTTCTATAGAATTTCAGTTTTGTGGAGTATATTTTTCTAAATAAAAAAGTGAACTGAATTCTGGGCATTATGATTCTGATACTGTTCTTTTTGTCATTCTAATTTACAGTTCAAAGTCTCATGGCCATTTTATGCATTCCTTTTTTTGACAAGCAAATCAAAGATCCTATCCAACCTCTTACTTTTATACTGTAATCATCCATGGCGATTTTGACTGTCCTTTCAATTAAAGTAATATAATCCCTCAATTTGGGCTCTGAAAAACATAAAGACAAAGAGACACTATTAAATAGCAACCTAAACTATTCTGAGACCTCTGAGAATTGAAGATAAATCACATTTTCCTGTTCTAAAATCAAAAGTTATATTTGTTACTGCTATTTTCTCTAATTTTAGTTCCCTAACTTTTCACTAGTTTTGGTTGTTCTATTTTGAACCAATTCTTATCAATTTCTCTTAATCCCTTTAAAGTATGGCATCATTTATGCATGTTAGTAGATTTATTATTCCTTTGGGTTCTTTTTGGTGGTTAATTTATTTTGTTAAGTCCCTATCACTATATGCTACAGTGATTTCAAATATGATTTGTGCCTAACTTTGTTAGTAATAAAGAGGTTGCAATTGGAAAAACTTTTAGTTACTTGTCCATTCAATGATTCTAAAGTCCAGCTCTAAATATATAATCCCTTGGTGTTATCTCATTCAGCTGGGTTTTTCTGGGGTGTGTGTGGAGGGTTCTTTTATAGTCTGTACATGATCTATTTATTTGAATATAATCTTGTAAAGGGCTAGAACTGAGCAAATGCATTTGGATAATGGAGCATGTGAGACTAATTGCCAATTGGAAGGTTCCCTATTAACTTGTTTGAAGGTTGACCCTCCCCAGCTATTCTGTGCTGACTTGATCAGTAGAACAAAGAGGGGGAAGTGACATGTGTGGGAGGAAGAGGAAATTGAGAAGCTGATGCTTAGTCAGTCTCTCTCGTGGCATTGGAGGGAGGAAGGTGTGTGTGAGAATGCTAGACCTAACCTGACCTTGACCGTAAAAGATCAAGAATAAAGACGTTTAGTGATCCTGACTCCGGATGATTTCTGAGAAGACATCGAGTAATCTGCATAATCTGATTCTTATTTACAAAAAACAATAACACTGGTATCCCTAACTTTGCTTGGTATTGATTATTTGAACTCCCCATTGTATTAAATGCTTAATGTTTTTTTTTTCTTTCCCATGTATGATTTAATCTTCTTTTATTTTTCCCATTTCTCTAATTCCATCCTTCTGCATTTTAATCCTTTACTCCAATATATAAACAGCTTGTCAGAAGATCTGACTCCTAATTGTGGCTCTAGGATCAAATATACTCTACTTAACATTTAAAATTCTTCATAATTTTACTCCTTCATATATTCCAGATGTCACTAGATGTGGGATCTTAGAAAGGTATCAAACTCTCTGAGTCTGAATTTCATCATCTGTGAAATAAAATAGCAAAACCTGCACTGCTTTCCTCAGAGGAGCACCTTGATGAGCCGTTATGATACCAGATATTTAAGTGCTTTGAAAAGTTATATAAAATTGTTTCATTAGCAATAGATCTAGCAGTAACAGCAACTTTTTTCTTGATAATCACAGAGTTGTGAAAATCTCACATCTACTTTGAAAACTATTCTATACAAATGTAAGTGCATCATACAGACATGTAGAGGTTATGGCTAAATATGGGTAAAGTGGAATGTTCAGCAGGTGCTCAGTTATATTTACTTGGGGAATGGAATGGGACAGACACAAGTATTGTCTTGATGTAGGGATGGAGGATTAGGGTTCAGAGTGAGGGAATGCTAGGCTGGACTGAGTAAAAAGATGGGTAGATGAGACTGGTTTCCTTAAAATTATATAGGCCTTTATGGAGAAAAAGTAAAGATTTGTTTAGCTATCCAAACTAACAATATTCTATGAATATGATAAAAGAAAAAGTGAAATGAAAATGTGTATTTTAAAGAACCCAAGAATTAGAAGCTCAATAATGCTAGAATCATGAAATGATAAAAAATAAAATATAAGTCTATTGAAGAGATAAAACAGGCACCAGGAAGGGTATTATGAAATAGATTTGGGAGCGCAGTGGAGCGAATGTGCAGGAATTTGTTAGGTTTGGGGGCCAGCTCTGGATCTAAAGGAAGTCTTTCATATTTTAGTTGTCTCTTACTTACCATCAGCATAGATGGCAGATCTTAAAAAAGAGAATGTTCCCACTCTGATATTCTCATCACCGAATCTCACTTGTTCTTCAAAAAATTCCAGCAGATCTACTGTGTTGGAATGCACTGTAGGAGTGAAAGAATCCTGAGATCAGGGAGGACTTAACTTTATATCAAATTATACAGTTGAAGAAAACAGCAGATTACCAAAGCAAAATCCCAGATTGTGGCATTATAGTGAGTAAATTATGGATTCAGTATCAGAAGTTATTTCAAAAAAGAAAAAAAGGAATTTATAGGTAGAAAAGACCTTATAGATAACAGTCTATATGCCTCATAGATTTAGAGGCAAATAGGACCTTAGTACTCGGGACATACAACCATTAAGTATACAAGGCAGAATTTGCTCTCAGGACTTTGACTCCATTTTTCAGGAGGAGAAAACAAAATGAAAGCATTAATGTGAAAAAATTACAAAGCTAAGTAAATAGTAAAACTGGGTTTCAAATACAGGGTACCTGATCCCAAACTCTGTTCTTTGCACATAATATAGCTGTCATCTAACAGGATCCAAGGCAGAAATCCTGCCTATATCTCCAATCACAGTCAATCTAGCCTCTGCTATATTGTCAGAATCTTCTAGACAGTCTTATTCCACTTCAGGACAATGCAATTATTAGGTTTGCCTTATGTTCAAGCCCACATTTTCCTCCAGTCTCCTAGTTCTTCCATTTAAAACTGCAAAGAATAAGCATCATCCCTCCTTCAGTAATTTTGTCACATTGGATCACAGTTTCTTCAGTGTCACAGAGTCATGGAGACATGTTTGGTTTCTGTTCCCACCTCCAACCTCTGCTTGGTGGTTCCCTGGTGGTTCCAAAGAACACGATCAAAACAATACTTTGCTCATCGTGAATACTCTTTCATCCTTTTCCTGATTAGTGGTAGAGCCAGAGAAGGAGGAATTTATTATGCACTTCTGTCTCTGTACTGATACAGTGCAAACATGGCCCTCAGCCCTGTACTGTATCCAAGCAGTTCTATGGCTTCTTTACCCCTTTGGTCAGTGCCACTGGCCAAAGGTTTAAAGAAAAAAGTTAAAAGTTATCAAGGTATCTATGAAAAACAACAGTTTACATTTTACTGGATTCTTATGGAGCCACTGGAGTGTTTTAAAGTCACAAGTAAAGCATGTTTTTTTTTGTTTGTTTTTGTTGGTGTGTGTGTGTGTGTGTTTGGTTTTTTGGGGGGAGGAGGGAGGCAGAAAATTAGGGTTAGTGACTTGCTCAGAGCCATACAACTAGTAAGTATTAAATATCTGAAGTTGGATTTGAACTTAGGTCCTCCTGACTTTAGGACCAGTGCTCTGATTAATGTTCTATCTAGCTGCCCCTTTGATCATTTTCTTTTTCTTTTTTAAGCATGTGTATTTTAAAGAAGGATATCAGAACTGTTGTAAAAGCTGGATGGGTAGAAGGAAAAGATTCAATTCAACTACTCAATTTGAAAAGTATGTTTACAGTGATGTAGACCCAGTTCTACCTATGTGACTATAGACAAGATATTTACTCTCTCAACTGAGTGAGTTGCTAAAGTTTCTTTCAACTCTAAAATTGTATGATGCTTTTATTTTTTATATTTGGTTGGATAAGCTCCTGGCACATGTCAATGAACTCTTAAGAAATCAGATATTAGTTTCAGGAGAAAGTGATGAATCTTGGTGATAGCTAATTTCCCTTGAATGAGGAATCATCTAAGAAAAGTAGAGAGGATAATTTGTTGTTTCTAGCAAATATAATTTTCATGAAATATGAGATCTGCCAAAAGCTACACACTTTTTCTAACATATGTAAAATCTATGATACTTATAATTACCACCACCACCAACAACACTACCACCATCACTATCATCACCATCATTATCATCATCATCATCATTATAATAATCTTCTTTTCTTCTTCTTTCTTGTTCTCCTTTTTCATTTTCATTCTCATAATAACTGACAATTATATCAAACTTTAAAAAAATCAGAAAATATCCCTAATGATTTAACTCTTGGGAAGAAAACTGAAAGTTTGAGGATATGTGGGTTGTGTTTCCTATCTCTTTTTGAAATTTCAGATGGAGGTGGATTCTGGGAAGATGGCAGAGTAGATCAATAAATTTCAAGCTCTCCAGATTTTCCTCACAAATAGAGCAAATTTGTACCTCAGGGTGAACACAGACTAGTAAACAACTAAAGATGATGGGGTAGAACAGGGGTTCTCTTGATACAACCCAAGAATATCTGAAGAAAGACCCCAGACTGGGGATTAATCATTGTGAAGTGCAAAAACCTCCAAGCTAACTCTGCAGAAACACAAAGAGGGGACCCCTAGGGTTAGCTGGGTTTAGCTGGAGCCTCAGCAGAAAACACAGTTTCATCTTCTAGATTGTGTGTTGCAGAGTAGGGGGCTGAGTCCAGAAGATAGAGGGAACCTCTGCTTATTAGAACACTAAGCTTACCAGTGCTGCAGAGATGGCTCTGAATGAAAAGAAATCAATACTCTGATTAGTGCAGAATTAGTGGGGCAGGGAGACTGCTGGCTTCAAGCATTGGCAGGACAGAGGAAGCTGTTAGTTTGGGTTTCCAGTAAGAAGGGAGAGCTGAAGTGAAATTAGAGGCACCTTCCCTCGCATCCCATGGTTAGAAGTGCTTATACTTATACTCATTAAAAAATGAAACAGCAAAGAAGAAGAGATCCAACCACAGAAACTTATTATAGGAACAGGAAAGATTGGAGTTCATCTTCAGAGGAGGACGCTGAAGTAAAAAAAGCTTCTTCTATCCCAAAAAGTAACATAAAATGGCTCCTGGCCAAAATAGAAGAACTCAAAAAAAAATTTAAAAGGCAAATGAGAGACATTGAGGAAAAATTAAAAAAAAAATTAAAACCATCCATCCAAATAGAACATGAAAAAAGTTATCCAACTAGAAAAAGAGACAGAGTCTTAAAGATGAAAATAACTCTTTAAAAATTAGAATTGGCCAAGGGAAAGCCAATGAAGCTGTAACAAACCAAGAAATAAAACAGAATATAAAGATTAAAAAATAGAATAAAATGTGAACACTTTATAAAAAAACAACAAATCTGGGAAGTGGATCAAGAAAATGTAAGGATAATTGGACTAAGTGAAAGCTGTGACAAAAAAAAGGACATTGACACAGTATGCAAGAAATAATTGAAGAAAATTATCCTGAAGTAATAGAACATGTGGGGAAAGTAGAAATAGGAAAAAATCTACCAATCACCACTTCAAAGAGAAAAACACATAGGAATATTATTTCCAAATTTGGAAACCCCCAGATCAAAGAGGAAATTTTCCAAGAAAAAAGAAAAAAAACAATTCAAATGTGCAGGAGCTAAATTTGATTTGTATAGGACTTAGTAGCAACCACAATAAAAAGACTGCAGGCCCTGGAATCATATATATCAGCAATCAAAAGAATTAAGTTTATGGCCAAAAATATCATATCCAGCAAAATTATCTATAAAATTGAATGGAAGAATGGACATTCAATGAACTTGCAGATTTTTCAGGACTTTATATTTTCAACCAAATCTGAACTCAATAGAAAATTTAACATATAAGAACCAATATCCAAGATTAATTTCAAGGAACTTAACATGGAAAAATCATTTATGTTTTTTACATAGAAATATATACTATATGTTTGAGATTGATACCAGTAATTGGGTAGCTTGAAAAAAAGAGTTATGCAAATGAGATGCAGAGGAAGAATAGATATTATATATATTATATATTATATGATATCATATATATTATATATTATATATTATATGATATTATATATATATATATAAAATTAGAAGGAGAAAGAGGACTTGTTGTTCTGAAAACTTACATCAGGAATGCATTAAATAAGTAACACCACATATATACCATGAAGGGTATAGCACCTTCCAAGATCTATAAAGAAATAAGGGGAGAGAGATGGATGGAGGGGAAACAAAGAGTGGCATAAGAAGACAAGGGGGGGATTTTTGGATGGGGGTTAAATTTAAGGCAAGTTAAGGAGTAGAATTAAAGAAGAAGAGTTAACATAGGAAAGAAGAGATATACCCAAACACTGCAACAAAAAATAGGAGTGAATATAGATATATGTATATCTGTGTGTGGGCCTGTGGATGCGTGTAAATATATATGTGTGTGTGTGTGTGTGTGTGTGTGTGTGTGTGTGTGTGTATCTGTGGGTGTGTGTGGATATGTGTGTGTGCCTGTGTGCATGACTATGTGTGTGTGTACATGTATGTTTATATATATATATATATATATATATATATATATATATATATATATATATATATATATATATATATATATATATATATATATATATATATATATATATATACATATATTTAAAATACCTGTGCTTAACTATAGCCTGCTTGGGGGAAGTGAGAGGGGATGAAAGGGGAAAAAATAAAGTAAAAAAAGTATACATTAGAAAAAAAAAGAACAACCTTCAAGGAAGCAAAGAAAAGATGGGCATTCATGAATATAATTCCTTCTATTATATATGTTTTGAATGGAAATTTACTTTTACATATTTTCGATCCTTCCTGATATTTCTAGCATTAAAACATTGTTTTTTATTGTTTTATTTTCCTTTTCTGTCTTTCTTTTTCCTATTCTTTAAAAAAACCCAGAAAATTAAAAAAAATTCAGATGGAAACTTTTTTAAAAAAGAGAAGAAAGTATTTGGGAAAATAGTACTTCCATAAAGAGAATGTTGAAGAATAGGATTTAGTATTATATACTATGGCTTAAGATACTGGTTCCTGGTTAGGAATAGTGCACATTTAACAAAGACTGGAAACAATATTTTTGGTTGGAGACTTTTAAATTAATCCAGCATCATAAAGTGAAGAATAGATAAAAGGAGGCAAATACCCAGATAAAGATTTCAAAAATACGAGGATGATAGATATGATGAGGAAAAATGGGAGACATCATGAGGAATTCACAGGCAGACATAAAAAGGGAAGAAAGCATTTCTATATCATGAATACTTCCTTCAAGAAGAGAATCAGAAAGTGTTGAACATAGCAAGGACCAAATAAAATGAAACCAAATGAAATTGATTATATTCTCACAGGAAATGACTGATATCAGAATAATTAAAGTTAAACAATTTACTAGAAAAAAGGATAAAAATCATTATCAAATGAGGAGCAAAAAATAAGGTACTTAAATTTATCTGTGAGTTCATGAATATGAAAATTCCTTTTATTAATGCAGATCATAATCCATCATGCTCATCTATTCTTTATCCTGCCACAAGAATGTACCAGCACTGACTGTGTTAGAGGCTCTTTTCACTTTCTCCTGCTCTCTGAGGGTACCAGATTACATACTAGCTATCTACATGAAGCGTAGGAAAATAAGATGTGTTAAATCAAGGCAATGCTGACCTATTTAATCAATTTTCTTATAGGAGGGGTCAGGTCTTTATTGAGTCATACATTCCATTATCCTCCTGTCACTTTTCCCTCCCACATGCCACACTTGTTGCCTTGCTCTTACATCAGTATTCTCACTATATTCTGCTCCTATCTTCTCCTTTAGTTACAATTTGTTTGATGCTTTAGGACAACTTCACTCTGAGGCTGTCTTGAAGACATAAGAAAGTTCAGGCTCATTGCTCACTTATACCATCAACCTGCCCCATCTCCATACCTATTCTTTTAGGGATGATGATAACTTATCAGAATTCATTCTTCAGTAATTAACATATTCCCATCCCATCATACTTTACTCATTCCAATGATTTTGAACCACCTTTTATCACTGTACACATATCATATAACTGTCCTTTCCTTCATTCCCACAAGTATCATTCCAAATCTGCCTATCCCTTCCACTGTGCTCTCTGGAATACCTGGTTTATAGGTAAAATTTTGTCTATCTTGAAGTTTTTACTTTCTTATCCCTTCTCTCTTCTATTATTGTTTTAATCATTTAAAAACAGAAAAAATACAGAATAATTTAATGACTTTGTCATAAATACCTAGAAATATTCTACAATAGATCATAAAATAGATTATCTTCAAGGGCTCAGAAGGAGGGAAAGTAAACACATACAACTAAATGGATTCACAAAAAAGCAAATTAACTTGTCTTCTTTATATATTTATGCATTTATTTGTTTACTTGCTTATTTATTTTTGTATAAAGCTAGCAGACTGGAAAATGAAAAAATTATCTCTGATAAAACATATCTAGATTTCATTAGTACACTCGACAAATGTGGACTGGATGATAGTAAAATTGAATGGACTCATATCTTGTTGAATAATCACTCAACTACAAAGATTGTAGTTTCAATAGATTGATGCCAATCTGGAGGGACATATCTAGTGGCACACTTCAGGGATCTGTCTTTTATTTAGTTCTGCTCTTCATTTTTTTTTTAATCAATAATTTAGAGGAAGATGTGCCATGCTTACCAAATTTGCATACCACATAAAGCTGGGAGAGATACTTAATTAATGGAATTCAGAGTCAGGATCCCCACAGACTTCAATAGGCTGAAACAATGTGTCAAATCTAATAAGGTGAAATTTAATAGAGAAAGATATAAAATCATACACATCATTTTAGGAGATGGAATGATTTAGAGCTAGTTCATGTGTGTAAAATTTTAGGGATTTAATCTGATTGTAATCTCACTATCAGTCAACAGTGTAATATGGATGTCAAAAATGCTAATGCGTTTTTGCTACATTAAGCTACATTAATAGAATTATAGTGTCCAAAATAGAGGAGGTTATGGTTTTATAGTACTCTCTACTAATCAGAGCACATTTGGATTATTGTGTTCATTCAGTTCTGGATATCACATTTTAAAGCAGATGTTAATTAAGGGGAACACATTCAGAGGAAGCCAACCATGATGATAAAGGGACTCAAAATGATTTAAAAGAAGAAAGATCCACAAACCTGGGAGGTATTTATTGTGAGGAAGAATGCACACAGAGGGAGCATAATTGCTGTGCTTTAATATTTGAAAGACTGTCTGATAGAAGAAAGGTTGGCTTTTCCTGTATGGTTTTAGTGGGAAGGACAAGGATCAGTGAGTAGAGGTTAGAAGGTGCACAATGGTATTATATATATGTAACAATGATTTGTTATATTTAGTTATCCATATTTGTTATAGGCTTCCTTCCCTCTCCCTTTCTCCTGCCTCCTGAAGTAGGCAAGTGAAAGGAGAGAAATTAAGATTTTTTTAACTGAACAAAGGCTACAGGGGATATGGCCATACTTTTGTTAGCCAATGGCAAACTCCTTTTTCAGTACCATGAGAAAAATTCCTTTATACTTCATATAGAAATAATAGGGCACTAAGAAAATTTTCCAGTGACTTAGATGATAGCATGGATGGTGCACTTTCTAAGTATCCATAGTACAAGAAAATAAAAAAAACAACAGTATGTAGAACAAAATTAGGATCTAAAAAATTTGAAGATGGAACAATGAGCTGATTCCAAAAATGTGAAATGTAATTGGGATATAAAGAGCCATCTGTGGAAGCTGTGGGAAGGATGTCTAGACAACAGTTAATATTAAGAGTATTTTTTATTATTTTAGTGGATTGACAATTCAGAATTTATCAATAATGTTGACTAATAACAGCCAAAAACTCAAATTAGACCTTAGGTTGCATTATAGAGACAGGGAATTTAGAAAAAGGAAAGCAACAGTATGAGTAAAGTATTCAGTTCTTAACAAATTTGAGAATATCCAGTAAGGATATCTGAGATAATAAGATGATTGCAATCCATATTAAATGAGTTGTGTTTAGAAAAACTGTTTGTTTAACCTGGTGAATAAAAGACCGGGAATTGTGTTATTACTAAGTATTTAAAGGGCTGCCATATGGAAGAAGCCTGTATTTGTTTTATGTGGCCCCAAAGTGCAGAACCTGAAACAATGGATGGAAGTCACTAAAAGGCAGATGTTATAAGCAAAAATTTCATAACCTTTAAAGCTGTTCAAATGTAAAATGGATAGTGAGCTATTCATAAAAGAAAATCTTCAAGTGGAGTTTGGATGAACACATTTTTTAGGGATGTTGTAGAAGGCCTCTTGTTCAAATTGGATGCGTTTACCTTACCTTACCCACCTTTCATGTGGGATCAGATTGGTTATGAAAATCTGAAGGAAATACTGAATAAGCGAGGAGTTGCTTTGGAGATAATCACTGGAAGCATGGAAGAATATAAGAAGGAATCCAAAGGAGGAAGGACAGTATTAAGTGAAAAAAAGCTAATGATATGCCTGTCAGTGTTTCTTCATCACTGCTAGTCAACATTTTTATTGAGGATGCATTAGGGTCCCGTTTACCTTGAGGGCTTGGCATTCAGCTAGGTTTTTTTGCTTCCTACCAGATGTTCTTACCCAGAATGAGGAAACATTGTACAGCTTCATTTTCATTTTCCTTAACTCTAGGCTCTAAGGAGCTACAGATCTGTGGAATGAAGAGGGACAATTATAAAATGGAAACTAAAGGGGAAAAGCAATACTGTTAGAAAAATAAAGACAAAGTCTATTTCTTACCTGTTTCTGTAAGAGAGTAAAGATGGAACTTTTTGTGTTCTTTGGAATGTAGACTTCATAAAAGTCGGCTGCAGCCAATAATTGTTTTAGACTCTGAAATAATGATGATTCATATTTACCCAGTATATCTAAGTCTAAGGTGGAAACTGGTTAGATAGATTACCTGATAGATAAATGTGGAACAGGAGTATAATGTGCAACAAACAGGATATTGATATCATTTTGGCAGGCACAGGGAGAGACAGAACCCACTTGGGGTACAGGGCTTGTGTTTGCCACTTCTGATCATTTATGTAATATTTCCCTACTTAGCAGCCTTAGATATAGAAATCCCATGAGTTAATAAAGAATTTTGGTCACCTAGCTTCACTACTTTTTATATTCGTATTAATTTAATATTAATTTTAAGTACAATTGTGCAAACTATCCAAATAGAGAAAATTAAATTTTTATTTTAAGTGAGAAGGGGGCTTAGAGAAATATAATCCAATTTTTACAGGTGGGAAAATTGAAGCCTGAAGAAGGCGAGTGACTTGCTGAAGCTCACACAGTAAGTTGGAGATTCAGAATTCAGGTGCATGTCATTTCCCGTGTCATTTCTCCAAAATCATATCACTCCAAGAATGTGACCCTATAGTCCTCAGTACTATCTGTGAGAAGGTCTTAGAACTTATTCCCTCAGTGATTGACTCCTGGCCTACCTGAGTGACATAGAAATCTGTTTCAACATCCTTATATTGGCTTAAAAGCCAAGGTACATGGTGCAAAGCAAACTCCTGAAGGTCTTCCCGGTGTAGTAGGAGGGCCACTGCTGGACCATGAGCCTTGATGATTGCTTGGTTGATCTGCAAATATAGGGATAGAAACAAAAACTCTGGTGATCAACATCCAACTCTATCATCCTTCCTCAACAACTGTGGCTAGGTGAAATTAGAAGTCATTCTCTTGTTCCAATCAATGAAAACTAGGTGACTTTTAAAATGATGCTTAGGCTAGTTCCTTTATGTGATGGAAGATAATGTAGAGGGGTTAGGAAAGAAATATAATATGGCATAAACTCAAAATATAAGTACTAAGTAAGCATAAAATAAGTTACAAATGATTTACAAATATTTTCATCATTACCTCTGGCATTATATAAAATCAGAATTGAAACTTTACCAGACATTTCATTTTTTGTAGTTACATTTTTAAAGATTTTTTTTAGTCATGTTCCAAGGGAAAATAAAGCCATTTAGGCTTTTAAAATATTTTTGTTCATTTGTGAAAAGAGCCCAAGATGTCCTAGTAAACTTATTGGATAACTTAAAATGTGAAAAATAAGTTATCCCATATAAATCCCCTTTATTTCTAATATAAAAAAGGAAAAATGTAGATGTGGCTATAATTATATGACTTCACAGGATATAATTAAACACTCTTAGAAGATATTACAGTAATAAAACAAAGTTGAGAACACATAGGTAGAACAGTACATCCTCTCATACCAAACCTAAATGATTTGAATTTCCTTTAAGTGATATATTAATACCATTCTTATTATTCATTTAGTCAGTCAAATAAAACACATAGAATAGAAGGAAAAACAAAGAAATTGCTGTAATTAATAAAACAAACTCTATAGCTTCTGAATGGAATTATATATTGATATCATCATAGAAGGACAAGAAAGCTTAACCACACCACAAAAAAGCAGTGGTTAAAGCCATTTATAGCTCCTACTTACTTCATAGGTCATGTCTGATGTCCACTTGTCCATTATGAACCGAAACAGCATGTAGATTTTATCAGAGAGCCGGTTGGCATTCATTTTAGGATAAGGAAATTCTTCCCAGTGGTTGATATATTTGAAAATGGCCTTACTGAATTTCTCAAGGGCTGCATTTTAAAGAGAGAATTGGAGACAGAAGGGAACACAAATCAGGAAGGGAGGGAAAAACTGGTGAAGGGAGGAAGAAAACTGATTAAATAAATCAATATTACAAATCACTTTTAAAAACCTATAGGCTGCAAAAGCAACATTAGGGTCATCAAATTTGCATTTAGTACCAAACTTATTTACTGATAACAATTCTCTCAGCCATCAGCAAACATAAAAGACAATTGATAGATATCAGTGCTTGTTTGCCCCTCAAATATAGATTCGCATGAAATACTCAGGAAAGGAAAGACAAGGCAGAGAATATTAACTGTCTTGGCTGATTTCCATTCAGCCTGAAGTCTAAATTTTTTTGAGTTTTGGTCACCTAAATCAATGATTATTTTCATAATTCAGTAATATTTTAGCATTAGCAACCCAATAGTCACAAAGTTCAATCTCTCCCAGTCTCCATGATCTTCAGAAACTCATTTCATCTGCAAGATGCTATTCTGTAATTATTTCCTCCTCAGATCAATTCCTACATGGCTGTAGGACTTCACGAAGTCCCAGCTCTAGATGCCATTCTTGCCCTTTCTTCCATTTTTTCCTTTATTAGATTGTGAGCTCCCTGAGGGCAGGGATTGTGTTATGCTTTACTTTATATCCCCAGCTGTTAATACAATGGCCGCAGTAAATGCTTTTAAAATATTTATTGACAGATTGTGATTCTAACTCATATTAGGATCACAGTTCATCTCAGAAAATTTTGTGTAGTGAAATCAGAAAATGTCTTTATTAATCCTCTTGTCATCTTAGTTATTATGTCAATTGAATCTGGCCATTTTGCAAAATTACTTAATTTACACAGATATGATCCTAGGATATTCAAACCCAAAATTTTACTCCTTTCTTTAGTTATGGTCAAAAGTGGCATTTCTGTAGGTGAATTTGTATAAGGAGAATCCTAACTATCTTCAAGACTAGAAAATGTAGTTAGTTAATCATTCTCCAACTTTACTGAGAATGACAATTAATGGGCCCAAATTTAAAAGAGTATATATAGTTTATTGGCAGAGAGATATTTCATGTCATTTCATTACAGTACAAGTGGTTTCTCGAGCATTAGCATGAATTCTGGGAGGGAAAAAACACCTAGTGATTCTCCTTTTCTGTAGAATTTTAATAATAGAATAAGCATCTCTCTGCTTGAAAAAGGGTAATGAATCTGATGATTTCTGAGTGCTCCAACCTTATTTTTATTTTATAAATATTTTATGATTTTTTTGGAAGTGGAACTGTTAGTCATATACTAACAAAACATTGCATTCTGAGAGCTGGATACAGAGTTTAGTTTAAATTTTGAAACCCACTTGATTCCTGTAACTATGAGAATACAATGTTCTGTGGTTAAAGTAAGGACAGAGGGATGGTAGAAAGTGTAAAAGGTGAGTAGTAGAAGAATATGGATTTTCACTAAAAATAAGACTAAACTTTTCAATTTCTGTTACTTAGAAGAAGAAACTGTGTACCTTGTGAAATTTTATTAAATGAAAAGGAAGCTGAGGAAATACTTACCGATACAGAATGCTTTCTTCATTTTTTCTTCTTCAGCCAACTTTACCATGGTTTGAATAGTGAGTAAGGTCATAGTCATGAATGGTATGCTCTCAGATACTGCAGAGAAGAGATGGAAGAGAACAATGATATTACCTTCTCCCACTGGGTGGTTCTTCACATTATTCTGCCTGTTCTTAAGTTTCCTATTAATATCAGGAAGGGTTAAAAACATAGTTCTTGGTACAGAAGGAACTAGGGGAGAATGGATTGAGAAATTAGCTGAAGAGCTTAACTGGTGGACACCCTTGCATTGTCTACATGAGCCTCTTCAATCATGCTATAATTACAAAATAAATTGGACATTAGTTACATCTGGCAAAAAACAGGTGTATATATACTTTGTGCAAATTCAAAAAAAAATCCTATGTAGGGAGACAAAGTTTGCAAATGTACATGAGAGCTACTTCTCTGCCTCTTCTTGGGTGGCCTTCTCTCAATTCTCTGAAGTGAGAATTGTTAGGTCATAGCTAATTAGCTCCATTGGTCAGTGACCGTGTTAATAAGGATTGTTGGCTTAATCATGGTATAAATTAGTTAGCTTTGTTTTGATGACAGTAATAATAACTGGTATTGATAAAACCCCTTGAAGTTCAGAAATAATTTAAGTCTCACAACAGCTCGGTGAGAGTGCATCTTACAGATGAGGAAACTGAGACTTGCTAAGATTAAGTGATTTCATCAGTCACATAGCTTAAATATTTCAGAGGCAGTAGTTGTACTTAAATTTTCCAGATTTCAGGATTAGCACTATTCCCTATTAAATGGAAATGCTCCCAAGCCCTGATCAGCTACTTTGCAAATACATGTCACTAGAATTTGGCCAGATAGAATCAATGAATCATCTCAGAAAATATTTTCCCAATACTTGTCCAGTGAAAATCTCCATACTTTACTGATGATGCATCAACACTGTCATCTTTATAGATGAAGGACAACATGGAACAACTCTATCATAGCATCTTAATCTATAACACAAAAGTAGATTTTTCTTTCTCCTTTTACATACAGCTTGCCATTCCTGCTTAGGGGTATATGGAAAGGTACCTGAACCACTGGTAATTAGTTTAGTTTGGGTTATTTCCTAGAGAAAGTATTTCCTTGTCTTTTTTCAACAACCAGATGGCAAGGCTGGCAGAAGGACTATACCATGGCTGGTTGCCAGTTCAGCCAGGGCAAGGACGGTGAATTCATCAGGGAGCTCCAGGATCTTGAAGTGTCTTTGTACTTCATCCATCACAGAGTTGAAATCATGGTCAGCAAGAGACACTAAAACCTCCCCGGCTAACATTCTGATTTCTCTTGGGGCCTGTGAAATAACCATAATGATGGCTGTAATGAGAGAGATGGTATCTTATAATTTCACATTAATACTCTATGGTTTACAGAGACTTTACATATTTTATTTGAGTGGATCCTTTCAGCATCCTTAGGATGTTTAGGGACTACACTGACAAAACAAAAACAAAAAAACCCCACCACTTTACTCACGTCATTGTTTCTCATGTCCTTGGAAGCATGAAAAATCATTCTTTGAATAGTTGAATTACTCAAGTTGTCATTATTCTGGATAATGGTAGCGAGACTACTGTATATGTCTTCCTGTGAATACAGAAGTATGAAAACAGAAACTAATGTTATGAAATTTTAGTAATCAGATGAGATTCAGAGATATGATGTCAATAACGATGCTTATTGATATCCACCAGAAAGAATAACTTTAGGTTTCTACATCTCTTCCTGACTATTCTCCAATAGTTTATATTCACAGATTGAATATGAAGATGAGTTTAGTATTTGTTGTTGTTGTTATTTTTTAGTTTATATATGACATATTCCATGTCAGTGTTCAAAGGTGACTGGGAAAAAGAAACTGTCCCCAGATTGAAAGTAGATGTGAATTTGTTGTTCCATTGTTTTCAGTCATGTACAACTTTTTCTGACCCCCTTTGGAGTTTTCTTGGCAAAGATACTGGAATGGTTTGCCATTTCTTTTTCCAGTTCATTTTACATATAAGAAACTGAGACAAATTGCATTAAGTGACTCACACAGCTAATAAGTATTTGAAGCCAGATTCACTTCACATAAGTCTTCCTGCCTTCACACCAGGCATACTATCCACTAGTCAGTTGCCTCTTGAGTTTAGAATAGAAAGTTTTCAAAAATAGCAAAAAAATTTCATCCTATTGGAATGATTTAGGCCTGAGAAGGAATTAGACTAATTCTCAAGTTTCAAAAAATTTAAAGCAATTAATTAATCATGTGAATTAGATTTAAGTAAAGCAAAGTTGTACAGAGTTCTCAGTCTCACTCTCTCTTCTAGAGTCAAAGTTCCATGGCAAGTCAAAAGTCAGTACTAATGGTGATGGCCTGGCATGCATTGCATGATCTTAGCTTCCTCCTTCATGTCTGATCAAGCTCTCAGCATTTTACAGCATCAGCTAAGTTTCTGTTTATTAAACTTTGAGTGGTAAAAGTTAATGAAAGTGGCAACAAATTTACTAAGAATTACATTTCTCAAACATCTTTCAGGCTAGGGTGGTCTGGGATAGTTTGTATCTGTGACTACTGCTTTGAAGCAGTTCTCTTGGTTTTATTCTCATCTTCAGTTTTTTCAGCTTTCCTGAAGTGTAAAGAAGATGTGTTATAGTAACAATTAACAAAAGTTATTGATTGTACTTTTAGTATAAAGGCTGCTGAGAAAAAAAAAACACTGAGGTCTGGTCATTTTCACTATACCCATATATAGTAGGAGAATCACTTTTTCTTTCTACTCTGCTCCTTCACCCACCACTCCTTCCACTTATGAAGGCAAATTTGGAGAAGTCTTTCCATATTTCCCATCCTGGGGTATTTAACATTTAATAATGAGGATTCCTCCATAAAATCCTACTCTGATGTCTAATAGTGTGGAGGTGAGTTGTAATCACTGAAGACCATGGTAGTGATGTTAAAGTTATGACTGGATTCACCACATTACAAAAGTTTCAAGGGCAGTCCCCACTGAGTTAAAAGTCAGAGGACCAACCTGATTAAAAGCAAAGTGACAACTCCAGTAGGCTGACTGCTGGCTGATGGATTTTTTGACAATGACCAAACATAGAACAAAAAAAGGAGAGAATATCTTGATCTCATGTACCACCATTATGCTTCTGTAATGGAGTTGTGAAAATAGGACAGGGACACTAAAAATGTCATACTTTTTAAGGGCAACTAGGTGGCACAGGGATAGAGTGCTGAAGATGAAGTCAGGAAAAATCATCTTCCTGAGTTAAAAATCTGACTTTAGACACTTGTTAGCTGTGTGACTAAGCAAATAATTTATCTCTGCTTCAGTTATCTGTAAAATGAGCTGGGGAAGAAAATGGCAAATTACTCCAGTATCTTTGCCAAGAGACTTCTAACAGGGATCACAAAGTCAGGTGTGACTGAAAATAATTCAACAACAAATATTGTTAATATTAACTTCATGGTTAATATCAAAATTTAATTGTTATCAAAATTTGAGATCTTTCTCTAATGATCAACTGACTGACATACTATTTGAAGAGTTAATGACATTATTATTGACATTATTCTGATAAACAAAATTAGAAGACAAAAGTAGCCAAATGGAAAGATAACTGACAGATTCTCCTTATATAGATAAAAACAAAAGAATTTATGAACTTTCTCTTATTATATACTCAGACATTGATAACTATTTCATGGTACAGTGAGCATAAGCAAGAGTCCACTTTGAAAAGAATTAAAAACTTCTGTGCTAACATTTTTGTTAAAGGTTTAGGAGATGGAAAATTTTATAAACCATTAGATAAAGTCCTTTAAATTAAAAAAGAAACATAACTTGATACTCAGAGTAAAGGAACAGGGGAGGATAGTGAAAAGTATTGAAAAATATGGTTTTGGTTTAAGAAAAGTGATTAAAGACTTGTAGAGAACTGAGAAGTTTCAAACCAATATATCACAACTACTTTTTTTGAAGAAAAACATCACGATGTAATAGATATAGTAAGCACAAGACAATAATACAAGAAATGAAAGTGACTATATCTTAAAGGATGAAATGCTACTAGTTTCTGATGTAGGAATTGTATCAACATTAGTTGTGGTCAAATTATTAATTAGAGCAAAAGTAATATCAACATCAAATTTAAAGAATGAATAAATAGTGGGTTATATTTTTGGCATAAAATCACAAAGTTGAGTAAGAGGCAAGGGATTACAGTGTGGACTATAGGAAAAAGGTAAACTGGAATCATGGAGTCAGAGGAAGCAGAAGGGTACCCAGAGAAGGGTATTGAGATCTCAGACACCCAATGGTGCAGGGGTTTCTGCTCACTCAAACTCAAGAATGAGACCATGGATTTAGGAGAAGTATGATAGTCAAAGACAAAACTAGCTTTGTTTACAAACTTATTTATTAACTATTACTGAAAAGAATGGTGGAAGATTATAAGCAATATTGCCTCAGTAAACAGTGAAAATCAGTGGCGGCAGAAAGCAATTCATCAGAAAGCTTTGCACGAGAACCCAATAAACCATACTATTCCAAGAAAGGCATTCATAGATAAAAATGTCAATAGGTCAAATAGATGAAAAGTATCACCTAGCTGTCATTGATCCTATAATGATATATTTTCATCATTAAAAACAATGGAACCCACATTTTGACCAAGATAAGAGGAAAAAGAAAAGAATATAAGATTTTGAATTTGGGAAAAATCTATTAGACCAACTACACAAGTGAAATTCCATACTAGAGACAACATAAATGTGAAATAATTGAGCATTCATTTTATATAATATCTTAAGGTAGTGATTGTAGCAACAGAATGGAGAAAAATAGATTATACAACACTACTCCAAAAAGATGGCAAAGAGGATATCTATAACTAATGGTATTCCCAATTTCTTATCTTAATATAATATTCTTTATAAGAATGATCTATAAATGTATGTAGTATATTGATGATAAAAATATGAGAAATTATATAGACAGATATTTACAAATAATTCCCTATAGCAGACCACATATTTACAGCCACACAATTGACCAAAAGATAGAATACAAAAGTCCATTCCTTATTTTATAAATACCTTCATGCCTCAAAAACTTTGATTTGATAGAGCAAAAGAATAGCTCTAAAGGTTCTCCTACAACATTGCTTAATGCTCATATTATGATATAAGATTATTTAATAAATCCAAGTACAAAGATCATTCCATTCAATCCTTCTAGTTACTGAAGCATAATAAAAGCAGATATATGCCTGTCAGAATTTTCAAAATTATTATGAAGGATATCTGACAGTTGAGGTCTCATAAATGATCAATCTTTGTGAGAGCAATGTAATAATTGTTTCTAAGACCCCAAACATTATAGTACCTCATCAATGAGATGTGATTATTCAAAAGAGATCAACCTAACAACTCATAGAAGAAAAAAAAATTTGTGAAAATTCTTATTGAGACTATGACATTCCAAATGAATGGTTAATATGTTTAGTTAGTCCATCTGTAGTATACATATCTCAACTAGACTCTGAATATGAATAAAAAGTTGGTTTGAAAACTGAAGATTAAGATATCTCAAATTGTGCAGTAATTTAATGATCTCAAATTGCTTCAATACAGAAATCTATCTTTTAAAGCAAAAATATTCTTCTTATGATGGTATATAGTTATGGGTCTTGTAATACCACCAGCTCAAAAGAAATAAAGTTTCAGCTTGCTCAGGAAAACAGTGGAGAAATCAGCTGTGCAATGAATTTAAGTCGACTAGAACATTTTCTAATACTTTTTATATAGGAAATAGTTGAGACATGGAATTTCAGTGATGCATGGTTCCCGTTCTACAACTTAGAGCTTGAGTTTCCCAAAGGACTGAAATATTTATATGTTATTTCCAGAATCACATAGCCAGTAGATGTCAGCTCTGACTCTTAGACTAGTTTTTTTTTTTTTTTGAAACTGCCATTTTCATTAAGCTTACTATTTTAAATGAAGATTTTAATGGTGTGAAAAGCACATTTAAAATATAATGAATTTAACAAGTACATTCAAATGCTTACATTATATATTTACATTTATGTGAAATGTATGAACGCATATATCTGTGTATGCTTTGTATCTGGTATCTTTATATAACCAGCACTTTTCTAAATGCCATTTTATATATGATCACTTGACAATTAGCACAATTTCCCCTCTGAAATAGAATTCTGTCCATACTCAGTAAAAAATAAGTTATTTAAATGTTTATTTTAAATTAATGTTCTATCAAGTGAAGCTATCTAATTTGTAATACATGGATTTTTTGGTATCAGACTGTCTTGTTTGGTTTATAGTATTAAGTGGCTCATAATAAATGAGGCAGTAAAAAGAATGAGAGGTTGATAATTTTGTCATGCCATAGATGAAATCACAACACACTGATCTCAGATAATTATGCTAAAATTTGATAATTTTAAAAGCACCCATTTAAAATGTTTGTCATTTTATAATGTGCTGATTTAAAAAAAACCTACAGAAATGATGAAGCTAGTACAAACATTAGGTTCTAATCTAAGACATTAGGTTTTTAAGTCTGAACAGTTCTAACATCCAATTATTGTTAGACCAGGTTTTAACCCATTATACTGTGATGTCTCTAGCACAAGAATCATCATTTAGAACTAGGAAGAGAAGTGGACCTGACAGGAACAACAACATATGAACAGTCCAGGTGATACATTTAATGTCTCTGAAGTATATAAATAACTTGTAGAGTCAATATATTGCTTAAATAAAAACTTTGTAGAAGACAATATGACAGAATCATCCAGGACAAGAGAACACAAATGAGTTGTAATCTCCATTGAGGGAGGGACTGTTTGTATCAATGAATGAAGTCATTGAAGAACTAGAGAAGGGTCTCTTAAGAGTTAGAACTGACTTGGAAACCTAAAAGAATGAATGTCTGATAAGATCTGCAACAATCCCATGCAGGATGATATTTTGGGACTTTTCCAAGAACCTCTTAAATGACAAAATTAAGGAGGCTTTCTATTTGAGTTATTTGATCATTGGTGATTTATTGGCTCATTCTCCCCTCTCCTGCTATAAACAGCTTCAATGGAAGTCTTAATTTTACTAAATGAATAATTTAATTATTTTTAATCAACATATAATATAGTTCTTACATACTTCAATGGTTCAATAGTTCATATACTTCTATGTCTCAAAAGATCTGCAATTTTTCAAACTGGGTACTTTTTCCTTCTAAGATGACAAAAGTTTCTCTCCTAAAAGTTAAAAATGAATGAGCTTCTAAGTTAAAAATGAAATAAATAAAATAACTACCATTTGATGGGCAGTTTTTTACTGGTGAGTTTGTATCTCAGCTTAGCTATAGCCAGTTGCAGATTCAATCTTTTCCACGTTGGTAAGACATACTAGAGCTTATATTTCACTAGCCTTGCTTTTGAAAACATAAAAGTACCTTACCACTCTGATGAAGGCTCAATCAGAGCATAAATTTGATGGTTTGAAATAAGACATCAAAATGGCACTGGAAAGGATGCCCTTTGCACAAATCTGAAGAGAATTGGATTCTGTGATTGTTAAAATATCATTAAATGTAGTCATTTGAATCTAATTAAGATTTCTATTAAAGCTGCTATTTCATGGGAAAGATAGCACCATATGAAGTATCACTAATCTAGAGATAAATGGAACTTGGAAAGAAATTACAGTGTCTAGGTGAAAAGGGATTGGTGTGAAATTTTACAACAGATCTGAAAACTGTGAAGAAGGATGTTATTTTTCTTCAAATTTCCATTCTTTTATATATAAAATGAAGGGTGTCTTTTTAACCAAACAATCTATGATTCTACAATTGCATTTTGTTGTAAATTTACCATACCTTGCCTTCATTGTCCTCTTTGTCCAGCATACCAAGAGTAATGTGAATATCTCTGGAAATTTCTGTAAGGCAATCAAAAGGAGATGCTGAGCTCTTTGCTGAAATGCCCCAGGGATAATCATCACCAAGTTTTAATTTAATTTTGGCAAACATTTTGACAAATATCTATTAAGTTTATGATCTGTATGATGGGTATTCTGTGGAAAATGGCAAGGACGTAGATCTTGCCTTCAATGAGCTCAGAATGTATTAAAGAACATTGCTGTTGGTGCAGACCCATGGTTTCATTAGTGCAGGGAACTCGATTCTGAAGCTCCCTTCAGTAATTCATCAGAAGCACATCTCCAAGTGTACTCTTGGAGCATTACCCGGGGAACTGAAAGATTAAATATAATTGTTCATAGTCACACAGCTAGTGTGTGCCAGAGACAAGACTTGAACCAAGCCTTCTGATGTCAAGAATTGTTCTTGATCTATTATGTTACAAAGCCACTTGGGGGATATGCAATTCATAAGTCAAGGTATCCAGAAGAATAGACAAAGTAGGGACAACTAGGTGGCACAAGGGATAGCCCTGGAGTCAGGAAGACCTGAGTTCAAATCCAGCCTCAGACAATTACTAGTTGTGTGATCTTGAGTAAGTCACAAGTCCTATTGCCTCAAAAAGGAAATAGACAAGGTGTTCATTTTCTATCCATTGGGCAGACAAGAGACTACTCATTTCTTCTTATTCCAACATTCAAAAGACACTAAACATGATATCCCATGGGAGTTTTAATTCTCATGCCTATAGTTTTGTTCCTGATTACTTTAATCCCATTAGTCATGACTATCCTTATGAAAAATGAGTAAGATCATCTTTGGCAATCTTTCATCTTCCCCTTTGAATATCCTCTCATCCCCATCCTCAATTCCTGTCTAGACAGCTCTTCTCTATCTTGTTCCCATAGTATCTTGCTCTAAACCAAGCATCATTGATGTTAGTTGATAATATCTTAATGTATAAACTCTTCTTGGTAATTACTATCTTATTAAATTATTCTAAAAGACTATATAATCTTCAATGATCAAAGGAATATATTTCTGGGAGTGTTGGAATTTCAGACCTTGGTATGCCTGTTGGGAGAGGAGACCCCTCAAAGAAACCAGCAACATCAGACCATGTAGGCCTCCCCTATCTATCTTTAAAACTGGACCTTAGTGGTCCCAAAGGACATAGATTAATCAAGGCAGACAATAAAATTTCCCAATACATTTTTTCACTCAAACTTGAGATATAAAATTCATGAGTGACAATATACAGTCATATTTCTGGATCTCACCTCCTTGTATATGCTAGATATGTCCCTTTAGGTTATACATTAATCAAATCACTACTAAAATTTAAAAAGGAGGTTCACTTTTTAAAAGAATTTAATCATTTACATTCTGGAAAATATGACCATTTCCTAATTTACTTGTTTTCTGAATCTGGAATTTTCTACGTAATATTGGACTTCTTAAGGAGACATACATTTAGACTTAGCAATTATGTAAATAATATAATCTTGTCAGTTGGAAGCCATGAGGGGTTGTAGAGGCTAATTAATGTATAACAAGATAGGAGTATCATTTTCTTTACAACTTCACTTTAAGTGTGAAGAAATGAGTATATGGTGATAAAAGGTTAAAATTATGCTGAACCTCTCTTTATGTCATTCTTATGGGTTATTATTATTATTATTTTTGTAATCTAACAACTGTTAATTAAATCTACTATCAGGCTCTGTTTTATTGGGTGGAGGAAAGAATAGGGCATGGGTATATCTTTTTCTCCCACCATAAAACATGAAGGACTGAAATGGGCAATATATTTTTGGCTAAAATCTGTTTTAAACAGTTTATTTTGGAAATCCATAGTCTCCAAAGTCCTATACATGTCTCATTAAGGAAGATCTTTTTGGATAGAAAGATAGTTTTTTAGTTTTCATTTAGAGTTAATTCCAATAGCTACTTAAACCAGATACACACTTCCTCAAGGAGGACCAATGGTTTTTCTGTTTCTCTTCTAACAATGTTCTAGTTAAAAGACTGTTTTCTCTCTGGTTGTTATATACTTCAGGGAGAAACAGGTTAGAAACTGACCCACTGGTTTGGAACATTCATAATTGTACTGATTGTATCATTTCTTTCTTTTTTCAAATTCTTCTCTGCTTGCTACTTGAAAAACCTCCTGATCATTCCCTTCTTTATTCAGTTATCTCCAGAGTAGTCATGAATAGTTAAAAACTAAATCAGGAAATTTTCTTTAAAAAAAAAAATCCCCTGATGGTCTGCAAACCTTTAAAGAGAAAAAAAGCTCTAAACAATGTCTGAGATGTTTACAATTGCATACAAATTAACATTAGTCTAGATATGCTGTAGCAAAAGGAGTAAAACTGGTTACTCAAATTCCCTTTTGCAATGATGTATTAAAACATTTAAGGCTCAGAACTTCCTACTTTCTTTCTTCTTCCCTCTCCTTTTTTGTCTCTATTCTTTTTGCTTTTTCTGCCTCTCTTCATCTCTATCTCTCACCTCTCTCTCTATTTCCTCCCCTCACACACACACACACACACACACACACACACACACACACACGAAATATGTCTGAGAAGATGAGGTTCCTCACCTCCAGTTTCCTCCATGATGCAGGCCATATCTGGTTGTTTCACTGTCCCCCTTTTACTTGAATCCAGAGGCAGCTTTTTAAAACACAAATGATTAGGTTGAAGAATCAAAAAAAAAAAAAAAAAAAAAAAGCAGGTTCACAAGTTTCTCACAAATTGCTCACGATATTTTCTAAAAGTAAGCCCTGTCTCCACTCGGCTGACACTAAGGTCTTAAAGCCATCTGGGATGTGGGTGCTGACAAAGAGCGCGTTACTGGATGTTGTCGCTAAGACATCTTGCTTCTGAGCTGCTGCTGACCACAAAATGGCTGCATTTCACCTTGTGTTGTCCCTTTAGTGGAGACCACAGCATCCAGAGAAGATGATGGTAGTATAGAGAGTGGGGCTTGGACCCAGGGTGCAGGACAAAGGAACTCTTCTCCTTGAGCCTGGGTCCATTAATCAAGTGAAAACAGAGAGATATTAGACACAATTTGGTTTGGGAATCATTTTCCGTGATTGTTTTTCTGGCTTGAGTGTTAGGGAAGCCCCTCTGGTGGTCTTGTAGGTTGTTCTACTTGGTGACTGTCCCACAATCCGCTCGCACTCAGTGGGAATAGAATTTCTAGAGTGGGCAGTTGAGAGGAACGTGTAACTGACGGCACAGTGGAAAGGCCCTCACCACTCTCCCTCAAGGACTGTCCCTTGGCCTTGGATGACCACTTAATATCTTAATCCTTTAGCCCTAACTCTGTCCTGAGCCCTCACTCCCAGTTAAGCTCTTGGCTTCCCTCTCTAGTTTTTTGTCTCTTTCATTTATTGACACTAGAAGTGGTTATAACTCTACTTCTAGCTCCAGTACTTGTTGCTCACCCATAATTTCCTCCAGAGCCTGTCTTGCATGCCTGGGTGATAAGGTCTGGTAGAGGGCCATCCACAGGACTGGATTTGGAAGAAGACTTGAGATAAGTGTATGAGGGCCACTCTCCTATGCTAGCATCTCCTGGGACCTCAATTGCCTCCAGAAGTTTTTCTGATGGACAAAGGGACAGCAAACTTGTATTTAACTACTGTACATTGGTATTATGAGAGCCAACTGTATGATAACATCCAGTCTAAAAGATGATCTATAATAGCTCTCTCTCTCTCTCTCTCTCTCTCTCTCTCTCTCTCTCTCTCTCTCTCTCTCTCTCTCTCTCTCTCTCTCTCTCTCTCTCTCTCTCTCTCTCTCTCTCTCTCTCTCTCTCTCTCTCTCTCTCTCTTTCTCTCTCTCTCTCTCTCTCTCTCTCTCTGTCCCTATGTTTGGTTCCTTACTCCAAACATCTAGTAAAAAATTGAGGATTGGGCACTAAGTCAAGGAATATTGGAAAGCAACTTTCCTTTACCTTTCACTATCCACCATACTTATTTTCCATGGTTATTGGGCCAATTGTGAAATGCATATGTCTGGGAGTATCTCCCTTAGGAAGTAATATAGAATCTTATCTGTAATATTTTTAGAATTTTAGAATCAATGCTATGTTTATTCAAGGAATCAATAAAAAGTTACCAATTTATGTACTTATTATTATGATCTGTTTTATAGTAACTTTGGGAATGTTGGCAAATGGTTATTTTTGCGATTGTACATAGAGTTTGTTTACTTTAGAGAGCAGAAAGGGAGTCAACTAACTACACTGATTACTTTAGTTCACCAGTGGATTAATACTTCACCATTGTGAGTATTTCTACTGATGCAGGTTGTGATCTATTCACACCTTCTCATTCAGTATTGTTGTTTCCTGCTTTCTAGAGCCACCAAGTTGGGGTGATTAAAATATTGAGTCCTGCTTTCTAGAGTCCCCAAATTGGGGCAACAAAATGTACCATTGCTTTCTAGAGCCCCCACATGGGGGTGATTACAATATACCTTCCTAGTGGAGAAGTGATGAGGCAAGACTTCTGAGGATGGTGGGAAAATGGAGTCTGTTTATTTCAAGGGCTTTCCCCTTTTTATAATGTAACAAAACTGAGCACATGGAACCACATAAACAACTTGTTATTGTATGTAGTTTGCCACCTGGTATCATTCTTCCACCTGGTATCACTTTGCTTCAATCTCAACACAGGTTGTCAACACCCCCTGACTTCTCAGGAAGGCCAAAAACACTTAGGGGAGATGGAGAAGTGAACCAGACATTGTTAGCAGATTCCCTCTGAGCTGAAGGGTCTTATACCTTACCTAGAGTTTCCCCACTGACAGTGACCCTCTACACCACTCCTTTTCTTTTGTTTTAATTGAAGCAGGTATTTATCACTGGTTAAATCCATTACCATGGGAGGAATCACACAGGGAAGTTGTTATATCATACAAGCAAGTAGTAATACAACAAATGATATGAATAAACAAAATGCTATAAAGATTCCATGAGTCCCAGAAGGAAGGTGTAAAAAATAACTATCAATTCACAACCACACATACACCTCCTTCAGCAGCCAAGACATAGTCCAAAAGCAATATATTGTCCATCACTTCATGTGTCGGGGAATCCAGTGATTCCTGTAGGTTTTGAAGTCCTGCATTAGTCTCATTGAGAATTATTTTTGATGTTCATGAGTACACAAAGTTAATTGCCAGGCTCCTTCAGTGGTGGGCCCAGTCAGTGATGGAACCACTCAATGCCTCTTGGGTCTTCCCCTTCATCTTGAGGGTCTTCAACATCTCCATCTTTTCCCCATGAACAAGGCAGACATGGCTCATTGGCACCCATTGGGTTCCTTTTCCATATGTTGAGATACAAGCAAACCCTTTCCCCCAAACAGTTAACCTATCTGGTCCCCTCCATTCACCACTTTCTTGATCTTTCCATATCACCTGGCAATTATCTAAAGATAGTAGAGCTGCTCATCCTGGACACTGCCCTTCTGGTGGGTTATGAAACTTGTCTGCCAGAGCCATGTGTCCTCAAAAAAATTTTTTTTTAATACATAAAGTTAAATTTAGAAGTTCTCTAGGATTATCTGTGAATTCCCTTTTCTTTTCTTTTTGGAGGAGTGTCTTGATCCTGGATTCTGTTATTGGGAGTCAAAATCTGGATAAATATCACCAAATTGCATTTCAGGAGTGTATCATTAGGCCTGAATTTTTTCACTGATTAAGGAACACTGTTCCACCCAGATGGTATATTAATTTTCCATTGAATGGGAACAAGTGAGAATGTTGGCAGGCTGCCTATAGCAGCCCTGCCTACAAAAGCCAAAGTACTTAATTGTTTCCTAACTGTTGTAAGATGTCTCTTCCCCATAGATTGATGGGGATCTTTTTTCACAGTAAAAAAGGAGCAAAATCATCTGCTCCATCCCCAAATCTTCACCTCAAAGGAGCAGCACCAAGTTCAGTTGCTATTGATCCTCCTATGCCAGACATATAGGCATTTGCCATAATCTTTGGCCAGTGAAATTGGTAAAAATGCTAAAAAAATAAAAAAGCTTCCTTAACTCTGTCCCAGGTGCTGTACTCTTCATGGCTACAGAAACCAACCCTCTGCTTATTTTTCTCCTCATACTTCCTGGTTTGACTACCCAAGTTAAAATCTTTCCTTGTTTTAAAATTTGTAGGATTCCTTAAAACCAATATTACTCCATTGTATTCAGTTAGTTGTTCTCCCACTAACTTCCATATCTCTGGCACCAAACTCTCCTTCTTACAAAGCCATAGAGACTTGCTCTCCAGAGTATCTGAGAACTCAGTGATCTGCTTCTGAGTTACCAACAAACCTTGTTTTTAACCTAACTAAGCCTGCTTCTTACTTCCCTCAGGAAGGAGGTTCATTTCTTAGTATTTGCCTCATTTTGGTTGAAAAATGAAAGTGACTAGATTAGCCCTTACCGATTCTTCCAGGGTGCCTATTTCTATACTTCCGGGTCATGGGGACTTCTCCACTAAACTTGGAGGATCTGGTTAGTCAAGCTGATTTGTATAGGACCTCACCTAGAGCCCCACATTGGGCACCAAATATTGTGTCCTGCTTTCTAGAGCTCTGAAGCTGGGGTGAAAAAACAAACCTTGCTTTCTAAGGCCCCCACACAGGAGTGATAAAGATATACCTTCCTAGTGGAGAAGTGATGAGGTAGGACTCCTGAAGATGGTGGAAAAATGGAGTCCATTTATTTCAAGGGCTTTCCCCTTTATATAATGTAACAACATTGTGCATGTAGGACCACATAAACAATTTACTATGTATGTAGTTTGCCACCTGGTATCACTCTCTCATGTGGTATCACTGACACAGGTTGTCACCACCCCCTGACTTCTCAGGAAGGCCTAGAGCCCTTAGGGGAGGTGGGGAGCTGAACCAGACATTATTAGCAGGTTCTCTCTGGGCTAAAGGGTCTCATACCTTATCCAGAGTTTCCTCAGTGACTGTGACCCTCTACAAGTATGATTCTTGACTGTGTCCCTTTATAAATCCTCCACGGAGTATTTATCCAAAATGCTAGATGCCTTCCTCTAGGTCACTCAGTATTCCAGCTTATGTACCAACTAGATTTGTTCATCCCTTGCTTTCACTGCATGGCTACTTCTTTTTTCTGGTCCATCATGCCTAACTGAATATATTTTGGTGCCATTTTTTTGTGTGCAAGTCATTATTTGTAATTTTATATCATCTCAATTCTATCTACCATATGACCTTTTTTTTTTCTGAAGCAATTGGGGTTAAGGACTTGCCCAGGATCACACAGTCTACCATTTTTATTGATTATATTTAGAAAACAAATATGTATTTAGTTGTCCTGACAAACTATATATAAATTTAGGCAGTTACATTTACAGTAAAATAATGACTATATAATATGAAATGGACATATGCAACATTATTTTGTTGTGTGGTGGTTATTACCATTTCTTATGCTAGAGCCAGGACCTGTAATTTCACTCTTAAGGTTGTCACTGTTAGAGTCTGGACCACTAAGGTGAAAAATGACTTGCCAGGATTGAATAGAGGCAGAATTTGAATGTAGATATTCCTGACCCTGTGCCAATTCTCAATTCATTTTGCTACAATGCCTCTCCTCAATTATATAAATATATGTGTATTACATATAATGCATTTATCAAGATAATTATAGAATATGTTATTTCAAAATACATTCATTCAAGAATAAATGGTAGAAAACACAGTTAACAATAGTAATTACAAAAATAATTTTGAAGCAAGTTTCTCTGATAAGGTTTTATTTTTCAAACATAGAGGCGACTGAGTAAAATTTATGAAAAATAAGATCCATGCCCAATTGATAGTTGATGAAAAGATATGATCTATACCCAAGTAAAACTTTGCCAAGGCTAGCATTTCTAGTACAATATTGAATAGTAATGGTGATAGTGGGCAACTTGGTTTCACTCCTGATCTTACAGGGAAAGGTTCTAGTTTATCACCATTACATATGATGTTTACTGACGGTTTTAAATATATGCTCCTTATTATTTTAAGGAATAGTCCATTTATTCCTATACTCTCAAGCATTTCTGGTAGAAATGGATGTTTGATTTTATCAAATGCTTTTTCTGCATCTATTGAGATGATCATATGGTTTTTATTAATTTGATTATTAATATGGTCAAATATACTAATAGTTTTCCTAATATTAAACCAGCCCTGCATTCCTGGTATAAATCCCACTTGGTCATAGTGTATTATCCTGGGGATGATTTTCTGGAGTCTTTTTGCTAATATCTTATTTAACATTTTAGCATCAATATTCATTAAGGAAATTGGTCTATAGATTTCTTTCTCAGTTTTCGATCTACCTGGTTTAGGTATCAGTACCATGTCTGTGTCATAAAAGGAATTTGGTAGGACTACTTCAAACCCTATTTTTTCAAATAGTTTATATAGCATTGGAGTTAGTTGTTCTTTAAACTGTTTGGTAGAATTCACATGTAAATCCATCTGGTCCTGGGGATTTTTTCTTAGAGAGTTGGTTAATAGCTTGTTCTATTTATTTTTCTGAGATGGGACTATTTAGACTACTTACTTCTTCCTCTGTTAATCTGGGCAAGCTATATTTTTGAAGGTATTCTTCCATTTCATTTAAGTTATAAAATTTATTGGCATAAAGTTGAGCAAAGTAGCTCCTAACTATTGTTCTAATTTCCTCTTCATTAGTGGTGAGTTCTCCCTTTTCATTTTCAAGACTAACAATTTGCTTTTTCTCTTTCCTTTTTTTAATCAGGTTTACTTAGGGTTTGTCTATTTTGTTGGTTTTTTCATAGAACCAACTCTTAGTTTTATTAATTAATTCAATAGTTTTTTTACTTTCAATTTTATTAATCTCACCTTTTATTTTTTGAATTTCAAGTTTTGTGTTTGTTTGGGGTTTTTTAATTTGTTCCTTTTCTAGCAATTTTAGTTGTAAGCCCAATTCGTTGGCCCTCTCTTTCTCTATTTTATGCAAGTAGGCCTGTAGAGATATAAAACTTCCCCTTATTACTGCTTTGGCTGTATCCCACACATTTTTGTATAATGTCTCATTATTGTCATTTTCTTGGGTGAAGTTATTAATTATGTCTATGATTTGCTGTTTTACATTCTTTAGTATAAGATTATTTAGTTTCCAATTATTTTTTGGTCTATTTTCCCCTGGCTTTTTATTAAATGTAAGTTTGATTGCATTGTGGTCTGAAAAGGATGCATTTACTATTTCTGCTTTACTGCATTTGATTTTGAGGTTTTTATGCCCTAGTATATGATCAGTTTTTGTATAGGTTCCATGGACTGCTGAGAAGAAAGTATACTCCTTTCTGTCTCCATTTAGCTTTCGCCAAAGATCTATCATACCAAACTTTTCTAGTATTCTATTTACCTCTTTGACTTCTTTCTTATTTATTTTGTGGTTTGATTTATCTAATTCTGAGAGTGCAAGGTTGAGATCTCCCACTATTATAGTTTTGCTGTCTATTTCTTCTTGCAGCTCTCTTAATTTCTCTTTTAAGAATTTAGATGCTGCACCACTTGGTGTGTATATGTTTAATATTGATACTGCTTCATTACTGATGCTACCCTTTAGCAGGATATAATGCCCTTCCTTATCTCTTTTAATTAGATCAATTTTTGTTTTTGCTTGATCTGAGATGAGGATAGCTACCCCTGCTTTTTTGGCTTTGCCTGAAGCATAGTAGATTCTGCTCCACCCTTTTATTTTTAGTTTGAATGTATCACCCTGTTTCAGGTGTGTTTCCTGTAAACAACATATAGTAGGATTCTGACTTTTAATCCAGTCTGCTAACTGCTTCCTCTTTATGAGGAAGTTTACCCCATTCACATTTATGGTTAGAATGACTAATTCTATATTGCTTGCTATCTTGTTAACCCCTACTTATGCTTTTCTCCTTTCCTTCCCTCTTACCCCCCTACGCAGTATTAAACTTGTGAACACCACTTGCTTTTTTCACAGCCCTCCTTTTTTAGTATCCCTCCCTCACCTTAAAGTTTCTCCCCTAATTTTACCCCTTTTCCTCATAATTTTTGTATTCCCTTCCCCTTAGCTTACTCCTTCCCTTTGTCATTTCAATGAAGTGGAAGACGCTTCACCATAAATCAAATATGTCTATTGATACACACTATGTTCATCTCCCTCCTTTCTTTCTCTCAGATATAATAGGTTACCTTTGCCTCTTCATGAGATGTAGTACCACCACTTTACACTTTTTTATGATATTCCACCTCTAGTTTCTAGAACAAATTATACATATGTTCTTTACATATTTTTATGGCAGAAGTATAGTTCTCAAGATTTCTTTTTACCTTTTTAGAAATCTCTTGAGTTCTGTATTTGAAGATCAAACATTTTATGTAGGTCTGGTTTTTTCATCAAGAATAGATGGAATTCATTTATTTCATTAAATGTCCATCTTCTTCCCTGGAAAACGATGCTCATTTTTGCTGGGTAAGTTATTCTTGGCTGCATACCAAGTTCCTTAGCCTTTTGGAATATCATGTTCCAGGCCCTTCGTTCTTTTAATGTGGACGCTGCTAGATCCAGGGTTATCCTTATTGTGGCTCCTCCATATCTGAATTGCTTTTTTCTAGAAGCTTCCAGTATTTTTTCCTTCGTCTGATGGTTCTTGAACTTGGCCACTATATTTCTTGGCGTTTTGATTTTAGGGTCCCTTTCATTAGGTGATCAATGAATTTTTCAATGTCTATTTTACCCTCTGTTTCCAGAACGTCTGGGCAGTTCTCTTTGATAATTTCCTCGAAAATAGTGACCAAGCAACTCTGAGATACCACTACACACCTGTCAGATTGGCTAAGATGATAGGAACAAATAATGATGAATGTTGGAGGGGATGTGGGAAAACTGGGACACTGATACATTGTTGGTGGAGTTGTGAAAGAATCCAACCATTCTGGAGAGCAATTTGGAACTATGCCCAAAAAGTTATCAAACTGTGCATACCCTTTGACTCAGCAGTACTACTACTGGGCTTATATCCCAAAGAAATACTAAAGAGCGGAAAGAGACCTGTATGTGCCAAAATGTTTGTGGCAGCTCTTTTTGTTGTAGCTAGAAACTGGAAGATGAATGGATGTCCATCAGTTGGAGAATGGTTGGGTAAATTATGGTATATGAAGGTTATGGAATATTATTGCTCTGTAAGAAATGACCAGCAGGAGGAATACAGAGAGGCTTGGAGAGACTTACATCAACTGATGCTGAGTGAAATGAGCAGAACCAGAAGATCACTATACACTTCAACAACAATACTGTATGAGGATGTATTCTGATGGAAGTGGAAATCTTCAACATAAAGAAGATCCAACTCACTTCCAGTTGATCAATGATGGACAGAAATAACTACACCCAGAGAAGGAATACTGGGAAGTGAATGTAAATTGTTAGCACTAATGTCTGTCTGCCCAGGTTACTTACACCTTCGGAATCTAATGCTTATTGTGCAACAAGAAAATGGTATTTACACACATGTATTTTATCTAGTTTATATTGTAACACATGTAAAATGTATGGGATTGCCTGTCATCGGGGGAGGGAGTAGAGGGAGGGGGGGATAATTTGGAAAAATGAATACAAGGGATAATATTATAAAAAAATATATAATAAAAAATAATTAAAAAAAAAAGAAAAAAAAAAAAAGAAAATAGTGTCCAAGCTCTTTTTTTTCCTCACATTTTTCAGGGAGTCTGATTATTCTCAAATTGCTTCTCCTGAATCTGTTTTCTAGGTCTGTTGTCTTTCTAATAAGGTACTTGACATTCTTTTCAATTGTTTCATTTCTCTGGTTTTGCTTGACTACTTCTTGGTTTCTCCTTGAGTCATTCATTTCTATTTGTTCTAGTCTAATTTTCAGTGATGTATTTTCTTCACTCACTTTTTAAATATCTTTTTGTAATTGTCCAATTGTGTTTTTAAGTGAGTTTTTTTCTTCTATGGAATTTTTTTCCATTTTATCCCTTTTATTTTTTAGAGAGCTGATTTCTTTATCCAGCTCACTAATCCTGTTTTCCTTGGAGTTGTTTAGCTTTTCCAATTCACTAATCCTATTTTCCTTGGAGTTGTTTGCCTTTTCCAATTCATTAATTTTGTTTCTCAATGATTTGATCTCTTTATCCAGTCTGGATGACTTCTCCAGGCTATCTTGCCAAGCTTCCCTTTCCTTTTCCCCATTTCTCTTCTAGCTCTCTTATGAGAACCTTTTTGATTTCCTCTATGAGATTCTTTTGCATTGAGGAGCAGCTCATATCCCTCTTAGGGGATTCCTCTGGAGCCAGTCTGTTTTTAGTCTTCTCAGTATATGAAGTCTGCTCTCTCTCCATACAGAAGCTGTCGATGGTTAGAGCCCTTTTGAATTTTTTGTTCATTTTGTCAGAGCAGAATTGAAGAAAACAAATTAACAAGAAAAACAATTGGTCTGTTTTGGGGGGGATGGGGCTGGATGGTGTTAATGGGCTTCCTCTACAGACTGGGGGGGAGGGCAGCAGCGAGCCACTAACAGGACAGCAATGGCTGTGCTGCATCTGTGCTCTGAGGCTCTGAGAACTCGCTGAGTCACTCCAGGTGGGGTTTGGGGGTGGCGGGGTTCCAAGAGATGCTAGCTTTCCAGGGTTTTAATCTTCACCTCCGGTGTTTACACCCTCTCCACTGCTCCTGGTTTGCTGCCAAGATGGAATAGCCACACTGGGGTAAAAGTCTTTTTGCAGAAACGGCAGAGATCGTACCCCTCCCCCCTTGGGTCTGAGCTGTAGTGAGCTGCCTGCCTCCCTCTCCCTGCGTGCCCAGTCTGTTTGTCCCCTCCCCCGAGCAAACATAGACCTTCTCTGGTGAATTTCAAGGATGTCTTCTCTTGGTGAATATTTGTGGGTTTCTTTTCTGGTCAAGCATTAATTCCGAGACTTGTCATGAAGTAAGTCCTGAGAGAAAATGCTAGCTCAAGCAGCTGTCTGCATCCACGCTGCCATCTTGGCCGGAAGTCCAAAAGATATTTTTTTTTAAAGGAAAAGAACCTGTACATGTATTGGGGAATAGCTGTATAAATTGTGGTATGACATTGTCATGAAATACTACTTTATGGGAAATTATGAGCAGGATGCTTTCAGAAAAAAATCCTGTAAAGTCCTCCATGAACTCAAGCAAAGTGATCTTTTAAATCAGAGAATTGGTCATAAAATGATTTTTTCCATAAATCTGCTCATGAATCTATTAGATAAAAAAAAAACCCAGAAAGATGGAAAATTTTAAAGTAAACTTACAATTCAGTAAAAATTTAGTCAATCCTCAAATACAAGAGATTTTTTCCTTGTGCATGCCTTTAAAGAAGAAGAAGCATTTCATTCAGAATTATACTGGCATCATTCTTTTAAATACCTGGATATGATCTGAGCAGAGGAAATATTCTACCTTTGGCCCATATTTGCTTTAATCACACCTCAGTGTGAGCTATCTATAGGAAAGAAGAAAGTAAACTGCTATCCAGTGACAGATAGCACTGCTGCCCTGGCTGGCCAGTTTACTACTTTCCACAAATGAAAAATTGACTAATGAATATTAATGTGAATATTAAGAAGGATATCCTGAGAGGGTTGAAAGAATAAAGGCTTTCTTCTGAAACAAACTTTAAAACAAAATTTTTAAAAATTCCACATGTATGAATATATTTACACAATTATGTGTACATACATGTATATGTATGCATATGTAGTTGCTAATTATATTTGTGTGCATGAATATACATCTATGTGTGTGTATGTGTGTGTATAGAGGTGTGTGTAGGTGTAGAGACATATCTGTGTGTGTGTGTGTTTGTACCAAACTCTTTTTTCAGAGATATTTGAAATTTTTTTTCTATTTGACTCCTTCACTCTTTACCTAAGATATATATTGCTTGTGTAGAAGCATTTCAATTTCATATAATCAAATATTTATTTTAATTTTTGTAATTGCCTCTATCTCTTGTTCTATTTAGAATACTTCTACTTATAACTATAAAAAGATATATGGACTAATTTTTTAAACTGTGATTTTTGATATTTATTTCATGTATCCAATTTGAGTTTTTTGTGGAATATGATGTAAAATGTTGTTCTAAGCTTAATTTTCTTATAAGTTATCAAATTAGGAGTCCCTAAGTAATTCATGTTCTTCAGTTTATCAAACATTAGGTTATTGAGATCTATTGTTTCTGATTCTCCCTTGTCTAGCTTGTCTCATTGATTTACTTCTCTATTTTTAACCAAAAAGAGGTTTTGATGATTGTTATTTTATAATGTATTTTGATCATCAGAAGTGCTATTTTGCCTTCATTCCTACTTTTCTACCTAATTTAATAATTTCCCTTGACATTCCAGACATCTTGTTTCTCCAAATGAATTTTGTTATTGTTTTGTCAAATACTGTAAAGCATTCTTTTGATATTTTGATTAGTATAGCATTAAATTGTAGATTTCTCAATTTAAAATTAAAAGTTCTTATTTATTTATTTATTTATTTTATTTTGCCATACTGAATGTTTTTCCAGTTATTTAAATTGGGTTTTTTAAAGGAATGTTTTGTAATTAAAATAACTACCTTTTGGTTTGTTGATCATTTCTCTAATTCTTTTATCTTCTATCTTATCTATTTCTCCTCTGAATTTTTGTTATTTCCTCTTCTGTGTTTATTTGTTGACTTCACTTTTTTCAAAGGCATAGTTATTTCATTTATTCTCTCCTTTTCTGTTTTATTAACGTATATTTTTAGGGAAATAAATTCTCTCCTGAAGAGTACTTTAATTGTATATTAGAAATTGAATATTTTTTATTATTATCATTTTCTTTTACATAATTGTTGTTTTTATTATCAATTCTTTGAACAACTTGTTATTTAGAATTTCATTATTAAGTTTATTATTGGGTCTGTGTCTCTATTCTTTTATTTTGTTATAATTTTGCTTATTATTTTATTATCTGCTTCATTTATTTGTTCTCCTTTTGTTATAGTCTATAAAGCATATATTAACTCCTTCTGCTTCTTACTATTTATTAGTAATATCTCTGTGTCCTAAAATGCACTAATTTTTAAAAGAAATTCTATGTGGTGCTGAAAAAAATTATGTTGGTTATCACTTGGAGATGTCTTTTAACTCTACTTTCTCTTAGCTTTCTATTTGATTTGTCCAAAACTGAGAGAAGAATATTTAATCTCTTACCATTCTTATCTATGTCTTATATTTTTATTTATGAATTTAGATATATTTGGAGTTTCTAAGTTTAATATTGATATTGATTTATTTTCTATCCTTTAAGTAAAAAGAAGTTCCTTATTTCCTAATTTTTGTCCATTTTTCTTTAAAAAAAAGATACAAAAAAGAAAAAAAAACTTAACAAAAGAAGTTGGAGAGAAGAGGAAGGTGAGATTTTGATTACCTATGAAACTGAGTTGGAAGACTGATAACTAGATAAAACAAAAAGAAATTAATGTTAGATAAAACTTCCAAGCTGAGGGGAAAAAAAGAAGAATCTAGAAAGCACTTGAATTTTTTTCACTTTGTCTGATTTCAACTTCTCCTTTTTTGGATTCACTTGATGCATAATAATTTTGTTTTATTCCTTCATTTTAAATTTATTCATGTCTTTGCTTTTTATACATATTTATACATATTTCTTGTAAATGACAGATGGCTGGGTCTGATTTTCACATCCACTTTCACTTTTTGTTGTTGTTTCATTGGATTGGATGGTTTGAGCTAGGTAAAATTATTCCTCCATGTCATTTTCCTCCCTGAATTTGATTTTTTTGTTCCTTTTTTTCCTGCAAAGATAGTAGTTTTTTATCTCTGTATTATTTTAGTTTAACTCCTGTAAAGCAACTCTATATCTACTAGTTTTCTTCCTTAACCCTCAAGTCCTCCACACTTTTGTCATCTTTGTTATCTGTGAACATTAAAGTTTTACCTAACTTATTAATTTCTTTTTCTTTGTTTTGTATAGTTATCTAATTCTTCCCTTTCTCCCTTCTATTTCAGAGTTAAGTAAAATCTCTCTTCTTTATTTGTGAGTTTTGGCTTTTTTTTTTCATTTTCTGTATCTTTTTCTAAAAAGGAAGAAAGGAAACAAGCATTTTTGAAGCACCTATTATCAGCAAAACACTGTACTGTGTTTCTAAATAGCATTTTATTTGATCCTCACAACAACACTGGGAGGAAGAAGCTGTTATATCCCCATTTTATAATTACAAATATTGAGGAAAACAGAGGTTTGCCCAAGTTATACATCTAGTTAGTATCTAAGTCTCTATAAACATTATAAACATTTTTCAAGTGTTTACTTTTCCCATTATTGATTAGGGCATGTTACTTTCTGATGCATTGTGAGCTTTTTTCTTTTTTTCAAATTTTCTTTTCTTTACATTTTAAGATCTTTTTTGATTTGTCATTGGAATTATTAAATTTCATGACAATTTGTTTTGTAGTTTATAGTACAAGTTTTTTTTTATGGTGATGATTTGTTAATTCTTTTCATTATCATTTTGTAATTTGTGTCCAGAAATTCTGAGATACTTTTCATATTATTTCTTGCATTATAGTGTTCTTTTTTTAACTTGTCATGTTCTTCTGAAAAACTTATGATTCTTACATTGTTTATATATATTTCTTTGAAATTAATGTTTTACTTATATAGAGATCATGCTTTCTTTGAACAATTATTGCTTTTTGCTTCTTTTCTTCTAGCATGTCCTTTATTCTCTACATTTTTACATTGCCAAGCAATTGCTCTTTTATTACTAAGGAGAGATTCATTATTGTGTGTCCAAGTTTTTCTATGTTACCAATTATTTCTGCTGTGTAAAAATTAATTATGCCTTCACAATTATGCTATCACAATTCTTATCTTTCAAACTGTTTGGGAATAACCTTTTGTGATTTTATCCTCTCTTGGGAGTTAACAGGGTTCTTTGTCTCATCAGGAATTGATTCATTTTCCTTTGCCTTGAAATATTTATTCAGAGATGGGTAGATCCATTTACATGTCCCAAAGGTCATCTTCCTTTTTGTTATAATATCTTCTCTATTTATTTTTTCTTATGATAAAGGTTTTTTTTTTTTAACCATTTTTTCCACTTGAGATCTTTAGCTATTTCAGTTTTCCTTCCTTATATAGTTCTATTACCTTCTTTCTTACTCCTTCCCTTTTGTTGATTAACCTCTGGAGGACTGAACTTCAAAGTTATCTCAATTTCTCCTAGTTCAGGAGATTGCACTTTTCACTTTCCTCAGAACCTGACCTAAATTACTTCTGGAGGTGGCATAGGGGACAGAATTGACCCCAGCTATTGAGGAATCCCATTTATTTCAGACATGGTGGATCTTCCCATACATGTTGGGAGTCTCTTCCAGTTTCTTCTATTTTTAATTCTCTGGCTAAACACTGCTGCTCAGTATTTTTCTGCCACAACTAGGCACCCTACCTTCAGTTGACTTCTTTGGCTTCTTGTCACAGAATAGCAGGATGAAGATAGAAGGTCATGTTGATACCCCAAACAAAGAAATTGCTAAGGCAGAGGATAAGCCAATGTGTTCCTTTGCCACAGAACATGCTGAGTGAGAATATTAAAGGTTAATATTTGACTTTCTTGGCTGTTAATTTATCAAAAAAGAATTTATCAATTTTTTATCTTATTCTTATCCTACATGGTCTTAGCATCTTAGTCTGTGTAGATTGTTATAAATATTTGTATATAATTCTTATTTTCAAAGATTTTAACAGTTCTAAGAATTGAAAATATAGAGGTAGAAAAGAGAAAGATAAAAATGGTTGAAATTTATTTATTAATTTTATTAATTTATTTATATCTATATCTATCTATATATTTGTGTGTACATACATAATTATATTTTGGTGATCATGTGATCCAAAAGTATCTAAGATCAAATTTATCAGAATAACCTGTTCTCCAAATATTGCACTGATAAGCGTTTGATTGATGAACCTTTCTAGTTTTAACACAAAATGCATATATAGTGGGTGTTACATAGCCATCAGCATTTTCTTTCTGGGATGTGTTTTCTCTGAATAATGTCCCATGAACAACTTTAATGATATAGGCCTGTATTTACTAACAAGCAGATATTTTTAAGAGCTTAATTTATTTCAAAGAAAAAAGAACCCAGAAACTTTATAGTGAGTTATGTCACTATTTTCCTCCTAAGCATGTAGGTTATGGGCTACGAAAGGCAAAATAATTTATAAAAGGATTTGAGAAGTATGGCAAATGGAAGAGAGACAGTCCCATTCTTTTGTTTAGTGATAAAGATAAGAATTGTCCTTTATCTTTCTTTATATTCCCAGCTTCTAGCATAGTACTTGGAACATAATTGGAACTTGATAAAGACTTATTGATTTACTAACTGATAATAGGAGAATTTACTAGGGGATATTTTTTAGCACTATGTAAACTAGACAAATCACCTCTTTTTTTCCCTCACTGATTGCCTCAAGTCATTCATTTGATAGTCTCCTAAACACAGGATCCTGGACTGATCAACCTGACTTGGTTCCAAAAGGTTCTGCCCAAATGCCATTCCTATTGCCAAGATTCTACTTCTGTCTTTGGATTACTCCCTCTTCAGGAAGCATTGCCACCTGTCTTTTCTTCAGTAATGATATTTTTCCTAAAACAATAACATTTAAGTTCAGAAAACAGACACAATCTACAGCTGTGGTATAGATGATATCTGCTTAGAGATGAAATGGACATGGACCTGTAAGTCTGAGAATGGATCTTAGTTTCTTAGAGCCTTTACATAGCCTTATCCTTAGAACACATTCTGTTCTCATAATTGTCTCTTTGAATCTCTAATTTCCTTCCAGGCTCATCTTAGATGCCTTCTCCTAAGAACAGCCTTCCCAGATTGCCTGTTGTAATTTAGCACTTTCTTCCTTTTCAAATTATATTGTATTTATGCATTTGCTTAAATATACTATACCTTCCTTATAAAATGTAAGATTCTTGAGGGAAAGGACTGTTTTTTTTTTCTTTTGTTTTTCTTTTCTAAGTGCATAGCATAGTACTTTATAGCTATTTAATAAATAATTTGTTAAATTAAAATGGGTAGAGTTGTCTAGTTATAACTTGCTTTGGATCACCTATATGTATATCATGATACATTGAAGGCAAGAATATGAGAATGGGTCCATTAATCTCTGTATCATTCAGGAAGCTAGAGATGAAGCTTTTAAGTAGGGATGGCCTGATAAATATTTAACAACTAGCTCGGGAGGAGAGGGATATACATAGGATACACTTTAAAGTTTTGTCTGAATTATTAACATTTTCTCCATTTTTAAAAGTCTAGATAAAATTAACAAAATACTAAACTGAGCTCTTATTTATAGCATTTGTCAATTTCTATAGTGTAAATGCTCACAATCAAAATTTAACAATAGGCTCTCAGAGCTTCTGTTTTAAGTCTGAATATTCCCAATTTCATTCTTCACTATTTCTCTTTCATTTATTCATGTGGGCTACCTCATGCCTAAAATGCATTTCTTTTATGTCTTTCCCCATTGAGATCCTTCTCTTAATATGAAGTTTAGCTCAGTTGTTAGTGTCTCTGTGAAGATTTTCCATTAGCTAAAAATAATCTACTCTCTTTGTCCCCCAGATTTTCTTGGACCATTTTATATCATTCTCTTTTGACTTTTTTACATTCAGGTTTATTCCTTTTTTTTTCCTTTTTCTTTTTTTTTGTACACATAATTACCCATTCCCCTTCTTAATCTTTTAAAGGACTTTAACAAAGAATATGATCATGTTAGCAAGATAAGTACAAAATGGGGTATATATATATATATATATACATATATATATATATATACATATATATATGTATATATATATATGAAAAAGGCTTGATAACGTAGTTTTCCAAAAATCTTACTTTTTGCTTCTTCTATGTAGGTTTTATAGGGCTGTTGAAATAATAATGAACTTCATTAAGAGTATCCCAGCAGAAATCAAGGAGGATGCTGGAATGCTGCCATCAGTAAGGTTCAGAATTTATTTAGTATGAGAGGAAGGCAGTGATGACCATATTGACATGGCCCCAAATTTGTAGGAAAGCAAAGCAAATACCAACCAGTTCTAATTTCTTAGATGAGGCTGCAAAGGTCCAGAGAAGAGTGACCCCTCTATGTCAAGGGTGAAACTCAGAGTGGTTGATTACAAATTTACAGATCCTTTATTTCTTTAGACTATACAGAAAATCAGGTTTGGATGTCTGTGATTCCTCACATTATTGGCAATTACATTTATAGAGAACCTCTCTACACATCTTAGAAATACAAATCTAGGGAAATATTATATTTATTGGTATGGGGAAAACGGACCAACATTATTACAGTATTCCGTTGGAAACACTTGCTTTATAAATGTTCTGTCTCAAAGGTTTTCTTTCTTAATATATTGCCATGCTATGATGTATGCTTACAGACTTTAAGACTTAACATGATTTCTTTGGCATTTAAATCCAGGAAACACAGACAAAGTCTACCTCTATGGAATAGATGTCTTATCTTCACAATACTTCTATTCAGTAAGCAAGGTAGGTTTTTTCAACCCATACAGATAATTACAGCTCTTATATTACCATAAGATTTATAAAGTACTTTACATGTTATCTGACTAGATCCTCCCAACAACCAGAGAGGTGAATTCTGTTACTATTTCTATTTTACAGGTGGGAAAACAGAAGTTGAGAGCAGTTAAATGATTTGATTAGAATGATTTAGCTACAAAATGACTGAATCAAAATTTGAATTCAGGTCTCCTGATTTCAAGTCCAGCATGTCAATCCATTATACCACTTGGCTGTGGCAAGATGAAGAAAATGAATTTCACAAAAGTGAAATGATTGGTCCAAAGTTACACAAATAGTTAATGGCAATGTTAAAGATTATAATTCATCTTTCCCCTAATGATCTATCCATCACACTTTGTTAATGATAGTAGGTAATCAACAGCTATGAGACACTGCTTTTATTTGGTGATTCCATGATTAGAATTTTCAAATAGACTCTTTTAAACATTTTGATTTGTAGAAAAGAGTGGGGCTTCCTGAAAACTAATAAGAGGAAAATAAAGGAATGCTTATTTAGGTGGTAAAGAAAAAGTAAAGGAAATAGCAGACAGTAAAGGGGTAACTTGTAAGAGATGGCAGCCAGATCACGAAGCCTTATTTTATATACAAATAACTGAACAATAAAAAATTAGAACAAATTGATATGTATAAATTTTTGAACCTCCACAAAACATAAATATACAAACATGAATACCATCCAATCCCCAGAGCTTTATCTAATTTTGAAATAAAAGAGGTTATATTATATTCAACCCTGCACCCCACTAGGAAAACACTGATTCTTCTCATGTGTACCTTGCCTGTTGGCAAGGCAATAGCAGTATCCCAGCATCCTCCTTAGTTCATGCTGGGCAATGGCTGCTGGTATATTCTTAATGAAATTTGTTATTATTTCAGCAGCCCTGTGAGACTTATGTGGGAGAAGCAGGAAGCAAAATTTTTGGAAAATCATATTATTGAGCCTTTTCCTCTTATTTATATATACTACTTAGCTAGTTTTATAGAAAACCCAGTTAGAGTAAAATTAATTGTTATATCACTTTGTATCCCTAAGAGGCTGAACTCAAGTGCTTGGAAACTGCTTGGCTGACTGCCTCGCTGGAAATTCTTCAGGGAATGCTCTGGTTGCACACCCAAACAGAAGATTGAAATTAGACCTGGAGAGTTTTGAAATTACTTGAGAGAATGACAGAACAGGGTCAATAGAATCTTTCTGGCATCCACCTGAGCAACACCTAAGAAGATGACTATTCTCCTTTGAGGATAGAATATATCCTAATCTAAGCCTGAGGTAATTAAGAAACCCTTCAATCAAGATTCAGAGTTTCGCATAGAGGGCAAGGATCATTGTGTTAAAATAATGACGTACAGATTCAATTCAATTCAAATAAATAGTCATTAAGAGCATCCTGTGTACAATAAACTAGACTAAACCTTGTAGATAATAATAAATAAGACATGACTTGTATTCAGAGTACCTTCAGAATATGGGTCTGTGTGACTTAAACTTCTATTGCCTTGGAGACTTTTTGTACTAGAAACTCCCTCTATCAATGCAGGAGGATAACTGCTGTATAATTTATAGTTTTAGTCTCCTGAAGAGAGATTAGTTAAGCGATTTTGTCCTTGGCCATATAACTGTTTTTAAGGTATTACTTGAACCCAAGTTTTCCTAACTCCAAGGCTGACCCTCTATTTACTTCTGGGCATCCCCCACATTCCTTTTCCTTTCCCACAAATTGATCCCCTTATTCTCCCCTTCCACTACATACACACTCAAATACACACAGAGCAGAATTAGTGCACTGCCAACATAAAGAGATCACTTTTAAGTAGGAGCAGGGAGCAGAAGGAAGAAGGTAGGGTCAGAGAAATCTTCAAGGAGGAGAAGGCAATTTGGGTCTTGAACAAAATATTCTAAAAAGATACAATGATCTTTCTTCTTTAAGTCTTTCTTTAATCTAGTTCATCCTCCATTTATCTCCCTATCATCTCAAGGATCATGTATAACATGCTATCAGTTATCCATTACCATGCTCCCCTTTCCGTCTTCTCCTTTGATTCAGTAACATTGATCTCCTTGATGTTAATTATACAATATGTTCCATTTCTCAATTTTAAGCATTTCTATTATCTGTCCCTCATGCCATTTGCTTCCCCTTCTCATCTCTGCCTCCTGTTTTTTTTCTGGCTTCCTTCAAGTCTCAGATAAAACTCAATTTTTCTACAAGAAGCACTTCCTGATTCACTTAAATTCTAGGGCTTACCCTCTATTGAAAATGTTCAATTTTTCCTTTATATAGTTTGTATATAGTTGTTTACATGGTGTCTTCCTCCATTAAGCTGTGAGCTCTTTGAGAGCAGGAACTGGTTTTTTTTTTATTTGTTTTGTTTTGTTTTGTTTTTTTTTGCTTTTCTTAATATCCCCAGTTCTTAACATACCTGGATACAATAGATGCTTAAATGCTTATTGTCTATTTCACTCAGCAGCCTGTATGGTGAGCTTGAGATATATGTCAAAAAAAGGAACCAATAATTTACTTCCCTCTCCTGAGAAGGTTCAAGATTTCTCAAAGCCAGAAAGCTGAGTACTTGCCTATCACAAATTATTTGAATACTTGAATCCCCAAAAGAGACTGAATATCAAGAAAATTTTGGAATTTGAAGTAATTTATATTTTTATTAATATTAGAGTGATTATAGAGGATGTCCAGCTGACTGGAGATACTGTGTAAATGGCCCATTAATGCTGTACAGGGACACAAAGAGATTCAGGGGCACATAGCTAATAAGTATCTGAGGCCAGATTTAAACTCAAGTTCAGTACTCCAGCTACTCTGCCCCTTCCTTGCCTCTCTAAGGTGTGTGTGTGTGTGTGTGTGTGTGTGTGTGTGTGTGTACAATGTATGTATATAAATATGTGGATTATCTCGTGGAATACATGGATAGCTATGTCTAGAATTTGGACCATCCTCTGCCAAAATCCTTTGATTTTACTTTGAAGAGAGCAGACGGAAGAGCAAGCCTGTGAATGGGTACTTGTTCCTTTCCTTAGCTGTCTCAAAGAAGGGTAGGGGACTAATATGGCATCTATTTTCCCTTTCTACATATTATTGATATAGGAGATATGAGTCTGGTACAAAAAAAATCTGGATATTAGCTCTTAGCTTACATTAAATTCTTTCTAAAGAATTTAGAAAATGCTAGATATGCAAAAGACTATCACATATAGAGAATAGTTAATAAACAAATGCATATTTCCAAACAAATAGCCAACCAAAAATCAGAAGTTGTAAGTTTAGTTGTGTCTAGCTCTACATGGCCCCACTTTTTTTTTATTTTTTAGTGTTTTGTGTGTTTGTTTGTTTGTTTGTTTGTTTTTTGCCATGGTACTGGAGTGGTTTACTATTTCCTTCTCTAACTCATTTTATGGATGAAGGAATTGAGACAGACAGGGTTAAATGACTTGTCCAGAATCACACAGTGAGTAACTGTTTGATACCAGATTCAGATTCATAGTGATGAGTCTTTCTGGTTCCAAAGCCCAATGCTTTATCCACTGTGCCATCTACCTGTCCTCCCCAGCCACATAGAATCAAGAATAAAGGGTTAAGAATCAAGCTCCATGTGTGAAAAAAAGACTGAAAAAAACTAAAATATCCTGTAAAGATTGGAATTATTTATAAGATGTAAATTTAAGGAGAGAAATTGTGTTTATAGGAGTGTGAAAACTGCTTGAAACATTTGTAATGTGGATTTTAATGCTCAAATAATCACAAAATCATTCATGGGAAAGAAGAATTACACTTGCTCTGACTCTGTCCTAAGGGGGAAGTTACAGGGAAGTGGATTTTTACCGAGTATAAATAGAAATTTTCATATAATTAGAGCTGTCCACTAGTGTAATGATCTTTCACATTGTAAGAGGCATTTAAATAGAGTACGGATGATAGAGTAGAAAAGGATCTCAGAGACCATCTAATCCAGTTTCCCTTCTCTTTTTATGGATGAGATCTAAGGCCTAGAGAAGTTGCTTAAAGTTACATAGCTACTAAATGTCTGAGGCCAGATTCATAGTGATGAGTAAGAATAAAGGGTTAAGAATCACGCTCTGCGTGTGAGATTAGGCTGATAAAGCTAAAGAACCCTGTAAAGATAAATTGGAATTATTTGTAATTTAAGGCTCAGAGAGATACATAGGTAGGAAGTTAGAGATATAGAATTGAACTCATTGACTCCAAAGTTAATGTCCTTCCCACTATATCATTCTGCCTCTTTTTGAGGTCCCTTTGAGTTCTAGGGGCAAATGATTCCATAGGTCATTTACAACTGATCCCATCTGTGAGAAGTTAATATATTTTGTTATTTTCAGTGATGTTTTGTCCAAAAAACATTTAATCTATTTATTTAGATATTCCCACAAAACATTTAATCTATTTATTTAGATATTCCCACAAAACATTTAATCTATTTATTTAGATATCACAAACATTGCATTGTCTTCTTCCAGCCCTAATTTTCCACTTTCCTCCTGTATATTCCACTCCTAGATGAAAAATCTCATCTCTGTGTTATTATATTTCAAGTCCTTTTATCTCTTTGCTTTTGAAGTAGCCTGAGAAGCTTATTTGCTTCTGTTTTGCTTGTTTTGTTTTGTTTTTGAAGTCTCTTAGAGATAAAATTATTGTTAGTGACTCTCAGAAAACCTTTTTCTCTCTGAAAACCCTGAAAGGCCTGTTTTAGAGGAAACCATGATGGTCCTTAATGAATGTATCTTTTTCCTTAGGAGTTCTCTTCTTTCCTTTTCTCCCCTTCTTCTTCCACTGTCCAGTCCAAACTAATTCAATCAGCATTTATTAGGTACCTACTATGTGCCAGAGAACTGTTCTAAGAACTGCAGATACAATTAATTAAAAAAAAGAGACTCTCTAGGAGCTTAAATATATGGTCTAATTGCTGCCTTTGTAATTTTTGTTGTATATCTATCCTCTATGTACCCAATGTATGCTGCTGCCATAATTCTTCAATATTACTCATACTATACCTCTTCCTGGTGACAAATAGTTAATCTGATGAACTCATTTGTTTTTTTGTTTGTTTGTTTGTTTGTTTTTTGCTCTGGACTTACGATTTTGCTCTGGACTTACGATTTTATTTCTAGGGGGAACTCCTAGTGAAGAAAGAAATTCATTCTTTCGATGCCAAATGGCAACTACTCAGCAACTTAGAAGTTCAGGGAATTCACTGGACCTCTGAAAGGTTAAATGATTTTTTTTAGGGTGATACAACCAGTATGTATGATATAATCATAGAGAACGAACGATGATAATATATACTCAGGATTGGCACTGAACTCACTCCACTCTGCATCTGTTCCCCTCCTCACCCTTACCTCCCCATTTTTGATTCCATGGAATGTGATCTCTTCTTGTCAAATATTCTCTAGCTTCCTCCCACTTTCCTTCACTTTATGTGTTGTCTTTATCCCTCTTCCCCCATTAGACTATAAACTCCTTGAGGTGGAAACTTTTATTTTTATTAATTGTATCCCCACTGCTTAGCATAGTACCTGCCACATGCTACATGCCTAACAAGATCAGAGATAAGATTTAAATCCAGCAATTCTTGATGCTGAAGACCAGTTAAGAATTAGAGTAGATAGAATATGGGACTTGGAGGCAAGAAGACTCATCGTCCTGAGTTCAAATCCAGTCTCATACACTTATTAGCTGTGTGACCCTAAGCAAGTCATTTAACCTTATTTGTTTCAGTTTCCTCATCTGTAAAACAAAATGGAGAAGGAAATGGCAAACTACTCCAGTATCTTTGCCAAGAAAATTCCAGGATGGAATACAAAAAGCTGGACATGACTGAAATCACTAAATTTCAATAAAAATTTTCTTAAAGCTGAGATTAACTCTATATAAATTTACCCCTGTCTATTTCTCTAAAGTCATCTGTCCTATTTACAAATGGGCAAGGTGACACAAGCTACTTTGTAATTGAGACTTCCTGAAGACAATTACTTTGACATTTTCATCTAAGTATTAATGACCTTAATCACAGGAATTTCACATGCAGGTAAATGAGCATTTGGGGGTTAGGAAGACAATCATTATGTGCCCATATATAGACTTGGTCTTGTGTTTATTTAATAAATTCTTGTTTTGCTGACAAAATGAACTTTTTCAAGGCCTTAAAAGAGTTAATGCTTAAATTCCTAGATAATAGCTAAAGAAAACAGTGTGACTCCCTGTATTTCTCTGATTTTTGATGCTATTATCATCTTTTCATTGTACTAAGATCACTATAAATTGAAGAATTTTTCTTTCTCCATTTTTTTTTAATATGAAAGATATGTACAATGAATTCTTTCTTCCACTGTGTTGGGTCTAATACTATATCAGGCTGAACCTTGCTTCTTTTAAAGAATTTGTAAATTTAGCTTTGAGGAAATTAAATAGGGGAAAAGTTCTCTATATATGTGCTATGATAAGTCATCATATATTATATACTATGATGATATTATTTACATTTACATATTACTTTTTCCAAAGCTCTCATCCATTTTCTCCTTTGATTTTCATGACAACTCTGTGAAGTCAATGGAACACATTTTTATGTTGACATTTTATAGATGAGGAAACTAAAGTACAAGAAGATTAAAAATTAAAAATATTTAAAATTAAAATCTTATAGCAAGTTAATAGCAAAGAAGGATCAAGAATTAATGAGTACTAACTTTTGTGCATATAAGTGGCACAGTAAATAGAGCTACAAGAATCAGGAAAATTCATCTTTGCAAGTTCAAATGTGCCTTCATACGATTACTTGTTATGTGACTCTGGACAAGTCACTTAACTCTGTTTACTTCAATTTTCTCATTTGAAAGAGGAAATGACAAAGCACTCCAGTACCTGCCAAAAAAACCCCCAAAACCAAAAAAAAAAAAAAAAAAAACTCAGGGGTCACTAAGAGCAGACAGAATTGGTTAACAACAAAATTACTATGCACTAGTAGTGTTTTTTGTTTAACTTTTTCATGTATATAAAACCCCTTTTCAAATCAAACAATTTTGCAAACTCCCCCATGATATCCTGACATAATTTATTGATTAAGAAAATGCATAATGACTAAATTACAGTGCTTGGTGGGCATGAGAATTTACAACCACCTTATTGTGCTGGGTCAGAATAACTATACTAAACAACACTGAAAAATTTGTCTTCCATACAGGATGGAATTCATAATGCCTTTCAAACGAGATATTTTGTTCTATTGTGTTGCCTTGAAATAACAATTAATGGTTAAGACATATAAATCAACATTTACCACATTTTTGTCATATTGAAACCAAGGTGGACTCAATTTGCTTTGGGACCAGCATTGAAAGCAAAGAAGGGGCTACATAGTAAATTCAGTTTGAAATCTACTTAGTAAGTGCCTGTTCTATGTGTAGACTAACAGTGCAGAGGATACAAAGACACAAACAAGATAGTCTCTGCCTCATGAAGCTTCCATTTTGTTAGCCTATTGAATTACATGCAAGCACATACAATGAATGCACTAAAAGACTTATTTTTCCATCCCACTCCTCTTATTTTCTGGTCTTTATAAATTTTCCTCATATTGATCTTTACTCCAAGGAGTTTCAGTTTGTTTATTTTATATCATATACCGCTTCTCTTTTGATACCATGCTTCTTTCTTTTTTATTTCTTTACTTAAAAAAAGTTACATCTAAGTATGAGGACTGATGATGTATAGTTCATTTTTTATTCCCACCCCAAACTATGTATAAAGAAGCAGTAATTCACTTAAAAGCTTTGATCTTATAGTAGATACCTGTGGTAACTATTATATGAGGATAAACTAAATCCATTAAAATAAATAAACCCATAAAAACCATTTAGCACATTAGAAATGTTCATTACAACTGTATTGTTTTTATCATATTCTACTTTTGTCTCATCATTATGTGGTCTATTATCTCCCACACTTTTTCTCTAGACTATCTATGTAATGAAACATGGTGGCTGTGATGGTTCCCGGTGTGGGTTGTCTTGTGTACCCCTCTAAGCTGGAAATTATTTCTTCTGATACTGAATATGATGGGGAAGATGACTCTTTCCATCATTCTGCTGTTGGTTTTGCTGATTGCATCCTTTACAGATTTGGCCACAGACTCCCAGTTTTCAGGAAAAGAAAATTGACCTACTGACAGCCACTCACTTAAACATTAGGCACTAAAAGTTTCTTTAGTAGGGAGAGACTCCTGGGGGCAGTAGAAAGCTTGGTCATTATCCTTAATCTAATCATTGTCATGTTTCAGGTTTTTCCCTTGGGTAGACCAAGAATAAATTTTCTCCCTGGAAGGTAGCATGCAGAAATACAACAGCAGTAATAAAAAATTAAAAACAAATCAGGATTATATTAGCTATTAAAAAGTACGTTTCCCCAGGGTATTTTTATTTTATTTTTTTACTTTGAGTTTTGCTTTTATTAAGCTCTGTAAAGATTTTCCAATGTTAAGTTCCACAAGAAAGAGAACTGGAACTGGCCGATGTCTTTTAAAATATATATACTTTGATTCCCTGGAGCACAACTGCACTCTGCATAGTAGAAGATTACTGAAGGGGGCAACTTAGGCTTTTACTCCTGTGAAACAGAGTAGTATATATGACTTTCATCAGTTCAGAACTAAAAGAACTCTAGGGGAAAATAGCTTGATATTGAACTTGAAAGTTTTTTCCCTGCTATGAAAATAGTTGTTTTCAAGCCTTAGGAGTCTGCAGAATCCTTTTGAAGGATCCCCTCCTTATCTCTGATCACAGTCTTCAGTATCACATCAGGGCAGGATATGGCAGTGATGAAATAGAGCCACACTGCTGCTCATTTCCAAAAGGACTTTATGTGTCCATGCTGTTGTTTTAAAGGAACTAGTGAAGAGTTTTTAGAGAATCATACAAGTGCAGAACTCATAACATCATATATATATATATACATACATACATATATATATATATACATACATACATATATATATATATATATATATATATATATATATATATATATATATATATATATATATATATATATATATATATATATATATATATCTATATCTGAGGCAATTGGGGTTAAGTGACTTGCCCAGGGTCACACAGCTAGAAGTATTAAGTGTCTGAGGCTAGATTTGAACTCAGGTCCTCTTGACTTCAGGTCTTTATTCATCTTCCTGCCCCCACCTCTCATATCTTTCAAATAAAAATCATTTCATTTAAAGTGGTCCTAGCATAATCTGGAAAGACTTTTTTTTTTTTAGCTTGTTCTTTCTCAGTCTTTTCTAAATGTTACTTATTTTTTGTGAGGGGTTGGATGGAGACAAGGACCCCTTTAGCATACTGGTGAAGATTATAAACCCTTCCCAAAATAATTGCTTTAAAGATATAAAATTAAATTTATAGGATTAGAGGAAACCAATTATTTTGAAATAACTATAGAAATATCTTAAAAAATCAAGTTAATGGACTTCAGGTAAAGAACTCTTAATCTATGTCCTAGTCATGTTTTTCCTGTTGCTTCATATCCTTCTCTACTGTTTTTCCTTTATACTGCACTGTATCGTTATATGACTTCCCTTCTCCTGAACTCTTTATATTAGGATCTTCTATGTCTGGATGGCTCTAGGCAAGATATTCGTAGTTTCCTGACTGATTAGCACCTCCATGCCCATGCTCTCAGAAATAGAAAACCAATTAAACTGACTTGAGTAGGATCCTTCTACTCTGTAAAACAACTGAGCAGTCTGACTTTGATCTGTTTTGATACATGGAATAAAGATGATCCTCCAGGAGTTCCAAAGAGAGTTTGGTGTAGTGAAGCATCATATACCAGAAGGATGCATCTATATGAAAGATCATTGTGTGAGGAAGAGGATAGAGCATTGGCTCTGGAGTCAGGAGGACCTCCATACTAGTCTGTAACTCTGGACAAGTCACTTAAACCTGGTTGCCAATCTGCTTTCCCTATTTCACCATGGCTTGAAGATCATTATGCTGAAACTCTTTGCTAACATTTCTAACAACATCCCTTTCTTGCTTTTTTTAGCTTTCACATTAGAGTTTATAGTTATGACTGAAGGGGTGTGTGTGTGTGTGTGTGTGTGTGTGTGTACTAGTGTGGTATGTGCTGGGGATGAGTTTCCCTAGAATCTTTCTCTTGTTGTTTTGGCTTCCTTCTTTATCTCCAATTAAACCATATGACCTTCCTTAAATATGCCAAAATAAAGGATATATTCATTTCAGCATTGATTGACTTCTCTAAATTGAAACTCATTAGTCACAGCCATAGGCACCAATGAGTCCTTTGGTTTGTGTCCTTTTAATTCAGTAATAAATCAGTAATCAATGAATTACAAATACGAAGCTGTCTCAGAGCCTTTCATGATCAACCAGCTTCACATCATACCAGAAAAAAACTTCAATTATTATCCCAAATTTACTTACTGACAATCTTCTAATTCGTTCATTTTTTTTTTTTTTCTGGTCAGAAAATTCAAAGCTCTGGAAAGAATTATGATTTCTAATGAAAGCCATTACACCTCTAAAAATAAATATGCATTTCAGGCAAACTGTTCATATTCCTCTTAGTTGCCAGCAGACTGAAGTCTAAAATTAAAAAAAGACATTGCAACTTGCAGTCACATTAGATAATATCTGTAACCAAATTGATATAGCAGATCTGGATATGAAAACTGGAGAAACAAATTTGTTGTTTTTGCAGAGTTGTCAAGAACTATGTCAAATTTCCATCCACACATAAAATCAGTGTTTAGAGGGAATATTTCAGGAGTTTAAGAGCTTGGGAAAAGTAATTTCTAGTTAAGAAAGGATGCCATACAAGACCCTATGTGAGGGAAGGAGCCAAATGAGAACAATTCTTTTATACGAAGTGGACAAAATGAACCTGGGGGAGACACATCTGTTTCTAGTGTTATCATCAGGATCATTTTAGCACCTTTTCATTTCTTGGACTTAGCATTTTAAAGAATTTCTCCCCAACTTAGACATGGAGACCAAGGGGCCTAAATAACCAATTTCATCAATTACAGATGAAAAATCTTACAATGTTTTACCTACAGTAACAACAATTGAGGAAAATTTATGTGAAGAGAATGGAGATCTGCTGGAGCCTCTTGCCCCACACCCCAAATACCAAAGAACTGATAAGCAATATAGTGAAGCATGAGAACATCCTGCCTTGAAGATCATTAAGCCCAGGTGCTAGCAATAAAGCATTCTTTCTTAGCCTGAGAGCATCTGCCATAAAACATCACAAGGACACACATATCTACCACCAGATGTTCTTTAATCATTAAAAGTCCCCCTAATTAGTCACAGAACTATTTTTTTCAAATCTATACTCTGGAAACATATATAAACCTTGTATTTCCCTTTAATAAATGAGCGTTTCTGCCTTACACAGAATTGTCTCCGCCTCTTGCTTTCTTCACCCATTCCCAGGTTGTCGCCTTACGAGCTTTGCTTACAGGTTGGCACGGGGCTTCAGACCCCCCTAGCTCGAGACCCGCAGGTCGGGTCAGAGATCACTTGAGTTTCAGTGTGGGACAGTCACATAATTCCATGTTAATCTATATTAAGACCTAGCTATATTATAAAGCAGGAAGTAGTGAAGTAGTACTGAGGATTTCAAAGGGGTCTTCCTAGGTGTAGATAGAATGTCACATAGCAAAGGACTTTTCCCACTTACAACCTCTTTTTACCCAAGACATTTTTCTGTGATCCTGGGTATATTAGTATGTAAAATAGGTATACAAATCAAACATTTACTCACAATAAACCATAATATCACAACCCTCACATTCAACTAAAAAAATCCATATGGGGTCCTGAACTACAGTTTAAGAAGCTAGGGAGAACAGATAGAGTTACAAGTCATTAAAATTTAGGGAATGATAATGAATTAAGAAATGCACAAAGTTGGCCAGAGCAAGGAAGCTACTTCATTTCATGAAGAACTGAAGGCTTTGCACTGATGGCATATCTGTTAGCCCTCAGGACTCATAAAACTGTGGGCCTACTGCCTCATTAGACCTTATGGTTTTCCTACTCTATGCAGACTGCACCAGCCATCAGCCACTCTCTCAAGCATCATTTCAAGGGATGAAACTGGGACAGGAGAAGACTTTGGCATTCAACTGAACCAGAACCAGAGCACCTTCACTATCTATTGGCATTTATTTTGCTTTGTATTCAATGCTTGTATATTGATGATCTAAATAAACCTGTTTAATTTTTCATATGGAGTCATTCATTTGCACCATCCAGATAACTAAGCTATGGAGCTGCCTTGCAGAGGGAGAAAAATAACTCTTGTGGAATAGTTTCAGCAGTGTCAAATAACATAAAAATTTCATTCAGAGGCTTTCAGGATTATTCTTTTGGAGCAAGAGAAGGCCCTTCATCTTCCCTTTAGGCATTTTTAAATTGAGAGAAATGATTTTCTTTATTTGCTATTTTGATGCCCTAATCCATATTAAATACAAATATTATCTTATTTAATTCTCACAATAATCCTGCAAGGCAGGGGCTATTATTTTTATATAATAGTTGGAAAAACTGAGACTGAGAGACTAAGTGACTTGACAGTATTTGACACCAGATTTGAACTCAGGTTTTCCTGACACAGGATCAATACTTTTTTCACTGAGCCACTTAGCCATCTATGTATGTCAAGACATAAGGTCCTTAGGGCACTGAAAATCTGCCTCCAGTGATCTCCCTCTCCAACCATTCCAAGAACTAAAATTCCACTGAGAGTATCACTCCTTAAAGACCTTCTCTGTTATGTGGGTGAGTGTTTTAATTGGGAGTTAAAGTTTAAGTGGGAGAAGTGGTATTTCAGCAACAGTAGCTTCCACGTTTTAGCATATTTTGGTTGGATCTATCACTACTCATTGCCACCTCCCTTGTTACTGGCTCCTGAGGAAATGGGACATACAGTGAGACAGTTTTGATGGGGGAGTAGGTAGGGAGAGCCTCAGAGTATACAGTGATGATCCCAAAGGATGCAATGCCAAAGCAGTAAGCTTGCAGGCTCAGGACACTTGGAGCCCAGGAGCTAAATGAAGGGATTGGCAGTGGTGGCAATGTCATAGTAGTAGGGAACCAAAAAACTCTCCTAACAATCTTCCCAGAGTTGGCTCCATCTCCTGTGGCACAATATCAAAAGTATATGATTTGTAGAGTGATGTGGAAGCCAAGAACGAAACGTAAAGCATACCAAGGGAGGCTTACTTTCCAAGAGTTAGATGGCAGAGTCAGGCTGGATTCTTCCTGTTCAGACCACAATTAGTACTGTGTTCAAGTTCTCAAGCCAAACTGAATGATTGAACATGAGCCAGGATGTTCAGCTTCCCACAGTTATTCCCTAAGGTCACACCAGATTAACGATCAAGAAATTCAAGGAATTAAATGATATTGCCCACCCAGAACTGCACAAAGTCAGTCAGTCAGAGGCACACTGGTTGTAGAGAAGGAGGATGCTATAGCAGTGCCGGAGGGACTACAGAGAAGATGTGTAACCTGTGCCATCTTGTGTCTAGAGGCACTAAGAGGGTAAGGCTCCACTGAGAAACCTCCAGGATAGAAAGAAAGCTCCAGATGGAGATTTTGGAAGTGCCTGATGAAGAAGCGATCATTACAATGCTCAGACCAAAGGACTCAGACCAGGGAAACTGAGGTACCCACCACCTCCACCATCACCCTCCCTTCTTTCCCTCTTCCTACAAAGGAACTGATGAAATGGGCAAATAAAGGAAAATAAAATACCATGAGGAAATGTTTGCTTTGAGAAACACCCAGGAGGTAAACCCTAAAGAGGATTATGAGCCTCACAACAGATCAAGCTTCAGAGAAAAAAAATCTCCCATTCAGAGAGATTGCAGGGGTAACTATAGAAATAACATAAATAAAAAATGGCAAGGAGGATAGTTATCTCAGAAAAGACAGTTGAAAACTTCACTCAAAAGCTAAATGCCCTCAAAATTAAAATAGACTAGACAGAAATCAATGACTTAAGACAAGAAACACTAGAATAAGATCAAAAGATAAAAAATGGTAAGAAATATTACTTCAAAAACAACTTACCTGGAAATAGATTAAAGGAAGAACATTTAGGAATGACTCAATGTAATATATGAAAAATAATTATATAAAGAAATGAATGCCACATTTGAAATATATGTATGAAGAGAGAAACTGAGACACACAGAGAAAGACAGAGACAGAGACAGAGAGAGAGAGAGAGAGAGAGAGAGAGAGAGAGAGAGAGAGAGAGAGAGAGAGAGAGAGAGAGAGAGAGAGGAAGAAGAGAGAGAGAGAGAGAGAGAGAGAGAGAGAGAGAGAGAGAGAGAGAGAGGAGATAAAGAGAGAGAAAGAGAGAGAGAGAGAGAGAAGAAAATTGACCAGAAATTTTAGAATCAAAAGGTGAAAATAGAAAGAATCCACTGGTCATCTATGAAAGAAAATTCAAAGTGAAAATTCTCAATATCATTGCTTCAAATCTAGAACTTTTAGGCCAAAGGAAATACTATGAGCAGTCCAAAAGGAAGAGTTTAGATACCAATTAGCCACAGTAAATATAAATAAGATTTGGAAGTTGCCACTAGAAAGGAGTGTGGGGTTCAATATTCCAAAAGGCAAGGAAAACCTATCCTGCAAAACTAAATATGATTTTATTTGAAATGGAGTTGTATGGGTGCAGCAAATGAATCTTTAATGACACAAAATATTTTCAAGCATTTCTAATGAAAAGGCCAGAACTGCCTAGACATTTTGAAATAAAAATTCAGGTGCTAAGAGAAACAGAAAAAAAAAGTGATTCTCTAGACTTGTATTTGAGGTCACTTTACCTCCCTGGTCTGGCCTTCCAGTTTGACTGAGATCAAACCAATTTGTTCATTCAACAACAATTATATTTTAATATAAGTTTTTACTGAAGTCTTTTGTTTTTACATAGTGTTTTTTGGAAATCCTACTCCTTTCTCCAAATTCAGATTGAAACCTCATTTGTAATAAAGAAAACTCATTAAGCAAATCACTCAATGTAGAAGGTATGTATACAATATTTGTCCATATTAGTTCCCTTGGCTCTCTCCTCTTTAAAGAGATAAATATTGGAACACAAATATGTAATTAATTGTTATGTAAAAGAAATTGTGATCTTATGGCTATGTTTATGGCTGAATTATATTTTTAACTTCTATATAAGTGAGGTAACCAACTGAAGTACTGTAGTTCTTAAAAGGAGTAGATGGAGAACTCTTATCGGTTTTTCTTTTCTTCCCCCAGCAGTAGCAAGCCTGTTCTTTCAATTCTGACAAAACATAGCCAAAATAATTTTTTAAGCCACATAAGAAAGATTTAGAATTGGAAGAATTCTAGATCTGGAGAAAGAATAGACCACAGTGTCCAACACTTCCACTTATAGCTCGTGAACTCAGATTTTCTTGAAGAAATTGAGGTCTAGAGAGGTTAAATGATTTGTCTAAGTCACCAATAGTAAGTGGAAGAGTCAGTATAATTGTCAATATATAGTCTACTACACTTTGAAATTAGGTGACTTGTCTTTGGTTACACAATAATAATGGGTTTGAGGCAAGATTTGAACCCAGGCATTCTAATCTTAAAGTCCAGATGTTTACTATAAAATGCTGTCTTCTATCGTCCAAGTAATAGAATTTAAATATCTTATGAGAATAAAATATATCTGAAGGTAGGCTTTTCTTTATATAATAGAGGGCCATAGTTTTTGGAGCCAGAAAAGAACTTTTGAGATCACTTAGACCAAATTTCTGATTTTTAGAGATAAAGAGACATAGATAAAGGATGTAATTTGCTCAAGATAAAACTGAGGTTTGAAGCAAGATCCTATGACTCTAAGTGTAATGTCTTTTCCATAATTTCAACTATCTTAAAAAAACTTACTTATAATTTTTTAAACATTCACTTAAAATATGTTGTTCCAAATCCTCTCCCTCACTACAGTCCTTCCCCACTCACTAAGAAAGCAAATAATATGATATCAGTTATACATATGAAATCATCCAAACATATTTCCATATTAGCCATGTAACTTTCTCCTCCACTTACCACTGCACTAGAGCAAGAAAAAGAAAGGAAGCTAAAAAAAACCCAACAGTATGCTTCAATCTGCACTTAAGAGTTCATCAATTCTGTCTCTGAGAGTAAATAATATTTTGCACCATGCAGCCTTTGAAATTGTTTTGGATCAACGTATTGATCCACTGCTTTTCAATAGATGCACTTCTGGAACATTTTTTTAATAGCAAATCAAATAATATTTTAAGCACATTTGGAGCTCTTGTATTAAAACAATTCTGTGATGACTCCTTGGATAAATCTTTTTTAAAAATAGAAATTTTAACAAATTAGATTTTATTATTGGTAGATTAGAACATCCATGTAAAATTTCAATATACATTTCCCTTCCTATTTTGTGTCTGTTTTATAAGAATACATCAAATAATTTCTTACTCTTGCAATTTACTTATCTCCCACAATAGGATACTGCCATTGTTAATAAACAAATTGACCGTGCCTATTTTTTTGCCATCACAATAAAAGTGACATTGTTACAATACTATAGAAACTTGGAGGGGGGGGGCGACATGTGGATTTATAAAAACCATTTTAAAGGTAAAATATTTTGGGAAATTCCTAGCACAGGAGGGAAAACTGATCCACTACAACTGAAAAGAGGAAGACTAGAAGAGATTTGATGAGAGTCGCTTACCATCTCTCTCCTTTTTGAGCTAGGGGCTCTGTGAGAGTTGCCAACAGGCACTGAAAGCAAATGAAGCAAAAATCAATTTTAACAGTGTGAGCTTGGGTTGTATGTTCAGCACCACCCAAGTCCCTGAAACATCAGAAACATGGAGAGATGAAAAAGCAAAGATTTTTTTTATACAGCTATCCTCGGATTTATGCTATGGGATAGAAAGAATTATTGTTAATAAGGAAAGCACTCTGGAACTCTTGCTAATTATTACTTATTGATGGAGTAAGAGATGGAGTTACTGTATACAGAAATCTCAGCTGTAGTAGGTGATATATTGGTGAGGGTTTGCTGTGTTTCTTTTGCTGTGCTTGCAAATAATTTTAACATGACTGGATTCTTCCCATCCAAGAACTTATACCATCCTATACCTATACCAAGAACCACATTATCCTGTGCAATGGGTAAGGCTATCAGGATCACACATGGCTCATTCTGTGGGAATCTGTAGGAATAGTCACCAACCCTCATTTCTTCTTGATGAAATTTATTAAACAAATTAAAATTTCTGTGTTGGCTGTGTAATTTCTGTAAATTTGAGGGGTTTTTTTGTTTCTAACTGCTAGCATGTCTCCTTCCTTTTCTGCAAAATGGGAGTAAAAATTTTGATATTGTTTATCTCACAGGCTTTTTTTTTTGGAGACCTGAAGCTGACCAGTGAAACAGCAGGTGACACAATTATTCATTTACTCTTCTTAGCATACCAAAAGTTTGCATATGGGACCAATAGGCATCAGGAACCAAAGCAGGAGTGGGGATATTTCATACCAGACCATAGTAGGAGTTGGAAACTGAAGAATCACAACAAATTACAAACACAATTCTCTTTCTATACAGTGTTTAGAGAGGAGGCAGTAATGGTGTTATTTCAAAAGTTCAAGTATATAATAATTATAGGGTTTGGAAGGGACTTCATGAGATGAGTTATTCTATTTCATTTGCCTTAATCTCTCTTCACCTAGGCAAAATTGGTGATCTTAGAAAGTTACAATTTCCAATGGTCATTGTACAGGATAACCTACTTTGTTCCCATATGTGACAAATATCCTGTATACAATAGGACAGGTTGGAAAGGTGAGTCCTACAAGTGGACTCTCAGACAACTCAATTACCTCCTTAATCCAGGACTTTGTCTAAGTTATTTGTCAAATATTGACCTGTTCTCAATGTATTAGGTATTCATTCTTTTGCATCTAATATTAATTGATTAAATTTTAATATCCTAGTCAAGAAAAACAGTCTAGGGGAAATGTAAAATAATACAAAAATAGAATTCAGTATCTTTCCCTCTTCAAAACCTCCCTATGACTGTTATGGGCAGCATCATTCTCCAAGTCACTCAGACTATTCACTTGCAATCACCCAGATATCCTATCTGTCACTAAGTCTTGTCCTTTCTATCTTCACAACATCTCTTGTATATATCCCCCTCTCTACACTCACATAGTCATAACTTTGGTTAACCCTTATCACCTTATGTCTGTATTATTGTCATAGAATGTTGATTGGGACCCCTGCCTCAAGAATCTTTCCATTTCAAGCCATCTTCCACTCAGCTGCAAAAGTGTAAATTCTAACACATAGGCCTGTCACTACCTTCTCTGCCTACTCCCAGTGCACTCTAGTGGTTTTCTATTATCCCCAAGATCAAATATAAAATTATATGTTTGCTTTTTAAAGTCTCTTACAACTTGGTCCTTCTTATCTTTCTAGTCTTCTAATACTTTACTCCCCTTAATCTATTCTGTTATCGAAACACTGCCCTTCCTCATATACAATGTTCTATCTCTCTGGATTTTTTACACTACGTCTCCTCATGTCTCAAATATTCTCCTTTTTTACTTCGACCCCTTGACTTCCCTTAAAGAATCAGCTTTAATGCTGTCTTCTGTGAGAAGTCTTTTCTGGGCTTTCTCCATCCCCCTGTCTCTTTAAGATTATTTCCTACTTACACTTCATTTACATCTTGCATGTACAGAGTTGCTTACATGATGTGTCCGGGGACCACATTAATCCCCATCCTCAGGCTCGTTGATAAAAAAAAAAATCAAAAGAACTGACATAAATCATCCATCTATATTAACCATCAAATTTCATCTTCTAAGTAATGTCCCTTTCCCCACTAAAGTCCCAAATTAATCTCTCTAATTTTATTCTGATGCTGTCTTAAGTTACAGCACTATGAACATGGGATTGACAGAATTTTAGACTTACCATCTATACAGGAAGTTCCTGAGGAAACATCAAGCCAAGATTTCGGGTCTGTATCTCAATGGACATGTTCTGTACTGACTACAATATCCCTGAGTACTGCTGAATCAGATTAAAATGTAATTGGGAAACATTTAGCAAAATAAGTAAAAATACAAAAAAAAAACCATAGATAAGATTACATTTGAAAACTATCGATATTTTTCCACAGGAACCCAATGAGTTCTTCAGTTCTCTAATTTTACAGATGAGGAAACTGAGGCAAACAGGGTTAAGTGACTTGTCCAGGGTAACAAGCTAGTAAGGCCAATGAGTGAGGCCAGATTTGATGAGAGAGGTATAAAAGGATTGCTTCATTGCAGTGAAGACTGAGTATAATATAAATTTGTAGTGGCCCCAGTCAGAAAAGTTTCTAATTTTCTCCTTCACTGAGCTGTATGTGTATTGGAATAGTGGAGGTCATCCATGGTCTGAGGCTTGGCAGGGTGCAGTATGATAAGACAGTAATATGGGACTCAAGAGAGGAAGACGATGTTGAGTTGTAATGGTTTACCAAGAGGTCGAGATGGGGAAATGAGGAAAGAGTGGCTAGAGAGTACAAGGGAGATGGCATGGGAGAGAACTAAGGAGTTGAAGAGATCATAGTGTGGACAAAAAAATAGGGTTTAGCAAAGGAAAGTGAAGGAAAGATGGAATAAATAAATAAATAGTGTCAGATAAGAAGATTTGTGGATTCTTCAATATAGAAGTTAATGGAAAGATTGTGGCTATGACCATCTTTGTGTATGGCAGAAGTGGGATAAAAAAGTAGGTCGTAGAAAATGAGTATATTAAGGAACTGAATAGTTGAGGATATATTTATATGGATAGATGTGTGTGTGTGTGTGTGTGTGTGTGTGTGTGTGTGTGTGTATGCTTGTAGATGTGCATGTGTGAGTGTGTTTATGCATATAGAATTTGCAATTTTTAAAGTACTACATGAATGTTATCTATTATCATTATCTCACTTTGCCATAATAATGAAGACAATAAAGGGGAAAAGATGATAATGGTGATCACAGCTTTTTGCTAACATTTGTCAGAGAGGATGCGAATATGAATAGTGAACTTGATAACTCTTTACAGACCGAGTCAAAATATTCCTTGATTTGTAGTAAATCCAATAGAAAGGAGGACTCAGGATAGAATAGGAGAAAATGTGTTTGGCAATTAAGAGACTTATAGGTGACTCAAAAATATGTCCAGTTTATAATTTTTTTTCAATAAGAGACTTATAATGCTGGTCATGAATATGATGAGCAAGAAACAGCACAAAAATGTGAGATTTTGTCTTAATATATTGGAAATGACTGATTACCGATTAGGAAATCATTTCTTATTGAGCTTTTGCTGTGCGGTAAGACAATTGATAAGTGAGAGCAAAGGTCAAAATCAATGCTAAACCAGAAGAGAGGAAACAGATCAGAAGACTATCGTGCATAAATGACAGTAATTATAACCTGACCAATTTTAATTAGCTGCCAATAGTGAGAGTAAAACAAAAAATGCATAACACAAAGACATTGAATCCAATAATCAAAATCAAAATGACATTTAGCTGATGAAAAGCAATCATGATAATTGGAGGTCAAAAGAACCCACAAATCACCTCAGCCAGACAACATCTGTTCTCTTTGTCAAGTGACCAATGTCAACATTGGTTTAAAACATGAGCTCATTTGCAAAAAATTATGGAGGTAGTTGATAGAAAATTACAGCAAAAACACAGAAAAAATATTATATACAGAACAAAGGAAACCAGTACAGGGGAAAGATTCGGAAAGATCAGCATTAAACTCAGGTGAGCTGAATTAATACAAGAGCATTAGAGGTGAAATTGGAAGAAGGACAAATAAATAGATGCAAAATGGAACAGATTTGCCAGCATTTCCGTAGTGATCCATTCTTATCATTAGTTAAGGTGAACCTTCACATCTCAACACCTACTCCTCAGTAATTAATATATTTTAATAGGAAGTGAAAAAAACCTTAATGAAATAATGACTGGATCAGACCAAATGTCTACCAAATGAATCCATATTAGAAGTGGTAAAATTTTGTAAGCCTCAAACTATCATCTTAAAACATATTTTCTTTTTCTTTTTTTTTTTATTCATTTTTCCAAATTATCCCCTCTCTCCCTCCACTCCCTCCCCCCGATGACAGGTAATCCCATACATTTTACATGTGTTACAATATAACCTAGATACAATATATGTGTGTAAATACCATTTTCTTGTTGCACATTAATTATTAGCTTCCGAAGGTATAAGTAACCTGGGTAGATAGACAGTAGTGCTAACAATTTACATTCACTTCCCAGTGTTCCTTCTCTGGGTGTAGTTATTTCTGTCCATCATTGATCAACTGGAAGTGAGTTGGATCTTCTTTATGTTGAAGATTTCCACTTCCATCAGAATACATCCTCATACAGTATTGTTGTTGAAGTGTATAGTGATCTTCTGATTCTGCTCATTTCACTCAGCAACAGTTGATTTAAGTCTCTCCAAGCCTCTCTGTATTCCTCCTGCTGGTCATTTCTTACAGAGCAATAATATTCCATAACCTTCATATACCACAATTTACCCAACCATTCTCCAATTGATGGACATCCATTCAACTTCCAGTTTCTAGCTACAACAAAAAGAGCTGCCACAAACATTTTGGCACACACAAGCCCCTTTCCACTCTTTAGTATTTCTTTGGGATATAAGCCCAGTAGTAGTACTGTTGGGTCAAAGGGTATGCACAGTTTGACAACTTTTTAGGCATAGTTCCAAATTGCTCTCCAGAATGGCTGGATTCTTTCACAACTCCACCAACAATGCATCAGTGACCCAGTTTTCCCACATCCCCTCCAACATTCATCATTATTTGTTCCTGTCATCTTAGCCAATCTGACAGGTGTGTAGTGGTATCTCAGAGTTGTCTGTCTTAATTTGCATTTCTCTGATCAGTAGTGATTTGGAACACTTTTTCATATGAGTGGAAATAGTTTCAATTTCATCATCTGAGAATTGTCTGTTCATATCCCTTGACCATTTATCAATTGGAGAATGGTTTGGTTTCCTATAAATCAGGGTCAGTTCTCTATATATTTTGGAAATGAGGCCTTTATCAGAACCTTTCCTTTTAAAAATATTTTCCCTATTTGTTACTTCCCTTCTAATCTTGTTTGCATTAGTATTGTTTGTACAGAAACTTTTAGTTTGATGTAATCAAAATCTTCTATTTTGTCATCAATAATGATCTCTAGTTCTCCTCTGGTCATAAATTCCTTCCTCCTCCACAGGTCTGATAGGTAGACTATTCTCTGTTCCTCTAATCTATTTATGATCTCATTCTTTATGCCTAAATCATGGACCCATTTTGATCTTATCTTGGTATATGGTGTTAAGTGTGGGTCCATATCTAATTTCTGCCATACTAATTTCCAGTTTTCCCAACAGTTTTCTTCCAAATAATGAATTTTTGTCCCTAATGTTGGTATCTTTGGGTTTGTCAAAGATTAGATTGCTATAGATGTACCCTTTTTTGTCCTTTGTATCTAATCTGTTCCACTGATCTACCGTTCTATTTCTTAGCCAATACCAAATGGTTTTGGTGACTGCTGCTATATAATATAGCTTTAGATCAGGTACACTTAGACCACCTTCCTCTGACTTTTTTTTCATTAGTTCCCTTGCAATTCTCGACCTTTTATTCTTCCATATGAATTTTGTTGTTATTTTTTCTAGGTCATTAAAATAGTTTCTTGGGAGTCTGATTGGGATAGCATTAAATAAATAGCTTAGTTTGGGGAGTATTGTCATCTTTATTATATTCGCTCGGCCTATCCAAGAGCACTGAATGTCTTTCCAATTATTTAAATATGACTTTATTTTTGTGGCAAGTGTTTTGTAATTTTTCTCATATAATTCCTGACTATTCTTTGGTAGATGGATTCCCAAATACTTTATACTCTCAACATTTGTTTGGAATGGAATTTCTCTTTGTATCTCTTGCTGTTGCATTTTGTTGGTGATATATAAGAATGCTGAGGATTTATGTGGATTTATTTTGTATCCTGCCACTTTGCTAAAATTCTGAATTATTTCTAATAGCTTTTTAGCAGAGTCTTTGGGGTTCTCTAAGTATACCATCATGTCATCTGCAAAGAGTGATAGCTTAAAACATATTTTCAAGAGGAAAAGATACTAACAGGAATAAAGAAATTATGGATAACATTATTAAAATAAAAAAAGACCAAGAAAACAGAAGAAATATTAAAATTCTGGTCCTACCATTGGTATCCTGTCAGATGTGATTTCCTTTTTCTTTTTCTTTCCTGTACTTGGTTTTACTCTACAACTCCGTTATTCTTTTACAATTCTCTCTTTACTCTTTCCAGAGTATTTCCTGACATATTATCCTCTATTTTAATCAATTGCTTTTTAAATTTCAGTCTTTATCACAAATCATTTACTGTAAGATTCTTGGATTTGTCCTCTACCTCTCTATGCCCAGCTATTCTTGTTTAAGTGTTACATTACCCACAATACCTAGCTTTGCCCCCATCTCCTCACTGACTCCCCATTAAATATTTGAATGTAGGCTGGACTAAAATAACTGGGAAATATAGTACAACTATTTGACCTCTGGTGGTGGTTCTTTGATTATTGCTTCTTAAGAGGGTCCTTTTTAAAAAAATCTGTAACGTATCCCCAACACTGGCCCAGAATTCCACACCAAATCAGAAGATAATTTGGTAAATTTTACAAGCACTGAGACTCCTGCCTATACCAGATAGCCCCAGGCTACACAGACTCAAGTCTTGAATTCTCATCCTTATATATCATCCTACTTTCCTTAGTATTTTGGACACATACTTGCTTTCTTTTGTGATATTTTAACCTATTACCTAAGTGGACAAGCATGTCCAACAGACCCACCAGGTATAAGATACTCTACAAGGCAGTCTAGGAATCCAAAATTCAATCATCAATTATTAAATCATCAATTATAAAAATCAATAATTGATGCAAGAGGGATTTTTAATTTTATGTGAGAACTCTCTCCACCTAGATAGATTCAATCTTCATATGATGAAATAGATGATCCTAGAGCGTTAGTGGAGGCATATAGAGATTAAACAACCCTACCAAGAGTTATAAAATTTAAAAAGAGTTGGAAGAAAATTTGAACCTAGTTTTTAATATACCTACTGCCCTGATATTATCTCCTAATATTTGATAAGCTTATCATGAATAAAAGTATTGGGGAAAAGATTCATTATTAAACAAACAGGAAAATTGGCTGGAAATTTTGTGGTAAATAGATTTAGAACCATATCTCACACTATGAATATCAGTGAATTCCAACTAGAGAGATGTGTTAACATAAATCAAACTATAGAAAACAAAAGAATGGAATAATGTAGTTATTGCTATAGGAGAAAGCAACTTTTTTAAAAAAGCTAACAAATAGAAGAAATTATTAGAGACACTACATTTGAATTTTTAAAAACATTCTCAAGAATGAAACCAAGATAAGGAAAATATTATTTATCTGAACATCAAATAGATAAAACTAATAACATGTCAGATATCAGTTTTATCTCAATATACATTTACATACATGTCTATATTTGTTTATATACATTTAAAAATTGACGGAGGCAAAACTCCCACTTTTCAAAAAAAAAAAAAAGATAAAAGATCAAGAAATGTTTAACAACATTTTTTCAAAAGAGAAAACATAAATTATTAATTATCACTTGAAAAAAAACATTAAGCCAGAGGATCAAATGACTTTTGATATGGAACCAAGATAGCAGAGGAGAGAAAGTACTCAATCAAGCTCTTCCAGCATTTTACTTCGAAATTTAAAAATATTATCTCAATACTAAACTATGCACCAAATAGCATAGCATCTAATGCCTTATAGGAGGGATTACAGTTAAAATAACTAGTGGGAGACCTCAATTTTTTCCTCTCAGAGCTAAATAAATCTAATCATATAATAAATAGGAAAGAAGTTGAGGAAATGAATAGATTTTTTTAAAAAAGTTAGATATTATAGACCTCTGAAGAAAATTAAATGGAAATAGAAAGGAATATACCTTTTTCTTAGCTATATATGGCACCTTCACAAAACCTGACTCTGTGTTTGGACATACAAGTCTCAAAAATGCAGAAAAGCATTTTTTGCTTTCACCTTTTCACTTGCATCCTTTAAGATGATAATGCAATAAAAATTACATTCGATAAAAGGGCTAAGGAAAGATAGATTAAAAATTAATTGAAAACTAAATAATCTAATCCTTAAAAATTAGTGGCTCAAAAACAAATCACATAAGCAATTAATGATTCCATTAATGGGAATAACAACAATTAGATCACATTGCACAATTTATGGGATACAATTAAAACAGTCCTTAGAGGAAAATGTATATCTCTAAACACCTATATTAATAAAAGACAGACAGACAGATCAGATATGTGAATTGACCATGCAAATAAAACACTTGAAAAAAGAATGAATTAAAAATTCCCAATTAAACATCAGAATGGAAATCCTGAAAATCAAAAGGAAAATTAATAAAATTGAAAGGAAAAAAATAAATATTGAACTAATACTAGGATCTGATTTTATTAAAATAACAACAACAGCAACAAAAGAAATAAACCATTGATTAATCTGGTTAAAAAAGAATAAAGAAAATAGCAAATTACCAATATAAAAATAAAAAGGGTGAATACCCCATAAATGAAGATGAAATGAAACTCATTATTAAGAATTACTTCTCCTTATTATAAACCAGTAAAAATGACAATCCAAGTGAAATAGACAAATATTTATAAAAATATGAACTACCCAGATTAACAAAAGAGGAAATATAATTCTTAAATATCTTTCTTTTTGAAAAAGAAATTGTACAAGTTACAAATGAATTCCACCCAATCCCTTAAATCCTTAGCAGCAGATAGATTTTCAAGTGAATTCTACCAAACCTTTAAGGAACTCAACTCTGTAAATACTCTGTAAAATATTTGGAAAAATGAGTAAAGAAATAGTCGTACAAAATTTTTATGATGCAAACATAGTTTTTATATCTATGCCATGAAGAACAAAAACAGAGAAATGATTATAAAATTGTTTCCTTAATTCAAATTTTAAAATAAAATACTATTACAACAATATTTCATACTGATTGTGGGATTAATACCCAGAAATTGATCAATCAATTAATTAATTAGTGTGGGTGGGATTAACACTAGAAAGCAATAGGAATAGAGAGTGGCTTCCTTAAAATGACAAGTTGTATCTATATGATACAAAAACAAGCTTTATTTCCAATGGAGATAAACTTGAAGCTTTCCCAATAAGATAGGGATGAAGTAATAATGATCATTATCACCACTATTATTCAATATTTAGCTAGAAATTTTAACTATAGTAATGGGAAAAGAAAAGAAAAAATAAATTCAAGGAATAAAAATGAGCAATAAAGAGATAAAACTATCACTATTTACCTATAATATGATGGTATACTTAGAGAATCAACTAAAAACTCAATTGACAATTAACAACTTTAGCAAAGTTGAAGGACAAAATAAACCCACATAAATTATCAACATTATATGTTACTTAAAAAAACCAGTAAAAAGAGATAGAAAAAGAAATACTGTTTAAAAGAAATAAAATGGTTAATTTTGATTACATGAAATTGAAAAAAGTTTTGCACAAATAAAATTAATCTAATCAAAGTTAGAAAAAAAACACCCCAAGAAACATAAAAAATTATTATACCAAATTTCTCTGATAAAGGCTTACTTTCTCAAAAATTATAGAACTGAAACAAATTATACAAATAAAAGTCATTCCCAAATTAATAAATAATCAAAGGAAATGAACAAGAGTTTAAGAAGATATTAAAATTATCAATATTCATAAGAAAAATACTCTCAATCACTAGTAATTAGAGAAATTAAAATTAAAGCAACTCTGAGATACTACCTTTCTCCTATAAGATTGGCCAATGTGACAGAAATGAAAATGAGAAATGATAGATATGATGTGAACACATTGGGACATTATTGCACTATTGGAGTTGTACATTGGTCAAACCATTCTGGAGAACAATCTGTAACTATGTCCAATGAACTATAAAACTGTGCATAACCTTTGACCCAACAATACCATTCCTTTGTCTTTATCCCAAAGAGATCAGCGAAAGGAAAAAGGCCTATTTGTACAAAATATTCATAGCAGCTCTTTTTGTGGTGGCAAAAATTGGAACTTTATGGAATGTCCATCAACTAGGGAATGGCTATACAAGTTGTGATATATAACTGTGCTATAATATTATACTATAAGAAATGATGACCAGGGTGACTTTTATTAAAACCTGAGAACATATATATATATATATATATATATATATATATATATATATATATATATATATATATATATATATATAAAAAAGTGAAATAAGGAGAACATTGTACATAGCAATAGCAATATTGTAATGATGATCAACCATGATTTAAAACAGTTCCAAAGGTGAAAAAATGCTATCTATCTCCAGAGAGAGAATTGAACAGTTGAGTATAGGTTAAAGTATACTTTTTTTTAAAACTTCCTCTATTTTTCTTTTTTTTTTTTTTGGTCTTTTCTTTTGCAACATGTCAAATAGTTTGCATGACTTCACATGTATAATTAATGTCAAATTATTTGCATTCTCAAGGAGGAAAGAGGGATGTGGGAGAGAGAATTTGGAACTCAAATTTTTTTTTGTAAAATGAATGTTAAAATTTGTCACATGTAATTATGTAACATTTGAAATAATTTTTTTTTTTTTTTTGCTGAGGCAATTGAGATTAAATGATTTGGCCAGGGTCACACAGCTAGGACGTATTAAGTATCTGAAGCCTGATTTGAACTCAGGTCCTCCTGACTTCAGAGCTGGTGCTCTATCCACTGTACCACCTAGCTGCACCTGAAATAAAGTATATTAATAAAGAAAAAAAAACAGTCTCACTGATAATCCAAGAGACATAAATAAAAACAAGTCCCATTTCACATCTATGAAATTGGCGAAAAATAATTTTTAAAGAAACTAAATAATGCTAGCAAATTTGGGAAGAAATTAGAAGATCATTTATAGCTGGTATAATGGCAAACTTTAAAAATCTATTCTGGGAAATAATCTGAGAGTACACAGTAAAAATTACTAGAATAACATATCTTCTACCTAATAAATCCATCATAACAAATAAGTATTGAAAACATTATCAAAAACAAATAAGTTATTTGTCCAGTATTTTTGTAACAGTCATATTTAGAAATATTTAAAAAACTGGCAGCAGTTCAAATGTCCCAGTACAATGAAATGAAAGGTTAAATATAAAGTGGTATATTTGCACAATATAACACTATAATGAAATTAAGACTGATGAGTATGAGAAATTAACAAAAACCCTATAGAAATAATTTGTAATATTAAAATAACAATATAAATATATTGCTAAAATATAATACATAATGTAAATATGTTTAATACATCACAATGTATAATAAATAATTACAAATAATATATTTGATCATTATAAATACCATAGAAATAAAAACAAATCAGAAGCAAAAGGAGATAGTGATCTCATGGGAGGAACAGTGAATGAAATAAAGTTAAAAATTAATCTGAAGAGCGATTGAGTCTTAGAGGACTATAGATTTAGAAATATTAGAGGAATTAAGAAGTCCCATTCAATTGTTCCATTTTACAGATAAGGAATCTGAGGCAGATTTATCTAAGTTCACACAAGTGACACAGTTGAGATTCAAAACAATCCTGCGACTCAAACCTGGTACTCTTTCTTTGGAAAGTTGTTAGGATATTTGCTGTGCTAAAATTAACTTAGTTGTAAATAGATACCAAGAAAGCTTAATTAATTATATTGATGTCCAATATTAAGTTTCAGTAATTTAATTTGTTAAAAGCCCATCCATACAACACCTTTCAAGCTAATAATGGAAGTCCAGTGCAAAACTTCATTCAGATGGTCCTGCAGGGGTTTTTAATTCTGACTGATGCACAGTTGCTAATGCAGCTTTCTGTGATGGTTAAGAACATCCCAACACAAATCTCGATAGGATCAGTAATTCTGAGCATCTGCAATTATGAGAAAATAGTTATTTCTCTCACAGGTTCAAGTCAGCAACTTTTCCCTTCAATTTCCTAGTAAGTCTGGCTAAGTAAATATATTTGATTACAAAAATGCAGAGTGTAGCACTTCCCCCAAAGTTCCAAGTCTCTCCTGCTTCCTTCAGATGAGGTCAAGAGAATACAGTTATCTCTTCCACATCAGGACTCTCCTCATTTCTGATTCAATATATATTGGAGGTGGACAAAGGGAATTAAATGGGAATTTTGCAGGAAAATTTGCTTCAGAAGCTGCAAATGACAGGCAAAGGCCCGAAGAAGACACACACTTAACCTAATTTTACAATAAAGTATTGTAAACACTCCAAAAAAGAAAAAGAAAAAAATTCAGACTTCTCTGATAGGAAGGGAGGGCTAAAAATCTTTGTGTATTTTCCAGATCATGTGGATGCTGCATCCCTAACCCTTGTAATTTAGAAAGGATAATTATATTAGCAATTCCACAGGATTTGAGGTGGATGGATGAACAGAAACTGTTAGACTTTCTGCTTTGAATCCCCAATTTTTAGCATAGTATCTGGACCATTAAGACAATTAATAAATCCTTGTTAAATGGAATGGTATCTGCCATGGCCAGACGGGGTATTTTTATACAAAAAGAGTTTGGTGGCAAGTATGTGAAGCTCTCTTAGTTCTCATAAGTAAGTTCTTACCTCCTCACCTTCTTCCCACCATCACCTCACCCCAATCATCTTCCCCTCAAGCTTGTTGCCAGTGCTCAAAGGTAACTAGAGGAAGGGACACTGTACCTAGGGTGGATGCAAATGTGATCTTGCTGCTTTTCAGTTTGTCATGAACAATTTTTCCTGACTCCACTTGGGATTTTCTGTAGTGGTTTGCAATTTCCTTTTTCAACTCCTTTTTTTTTTTTTTTTTTTTTTTTTTTTTTTTTTTTACTGATGAGGAAACTGACGCAAACAAGATTAAGTGAATTGTCCAGGATCACACTGCTAGTAAGAGTCTGAGGCTGAATTTGAACTTTGGTCCTCCAGACTTTAGACCCAGCACTCAATCCATTGTGCCACTTAGCTGCCCTAGGTGAGAGCTTATTCTTAGAAACTTTAAGCCCTTTGAGCCATCAGTCAGGGGGAGAGTCTATGTATATTCTTTAAAGATTGGACCAATCCCTTAATCCTTCTAGCTCTTGTGAATCTTAACTGAAGACTGCATGAAAATCTCCATCATGAGAAGAACAAATAATGATGAATGTTGGAGGGGATGTGGGAAAAGTGGGACACTGATGCATTGTTGGTGGAGTTGTGAAAGAATCCAACCATTCTGGAGAGCAATCTGGAATTATGCCCAAAAAGTTATCAAATTGCGCATACCCTTTGATCCAGCATTGCTGCTATTGGGCTTATATCCCAAGGAAATACTGAGGAGGGGAAAGGGACCTGTATGTGCCAAAATGTTTGTGGTAGCCCTTTTTATAGTGGCTAGAAACTGGAAGTTGAATGGATGCCCATCAATTGGAGAATGGTTGGGTAAATTATGGTATATGAAGGTTATGGAATATTATTGCTCTGTAAGAAATGACCAGCAGGAGGAATACAGAGAGGCTTGGAGAGACTTACATCAACTGATGCTGAGTGAAATGAGCAGAACTAGGAGATCGCTGTACACTTCAATGCTATATGAAGAGGTATTCTGATGGAAGTGGATATCTTCAACATAAAGAAGATCCATCTCACTTCCAGTTGATCAATGATGGACAGAAACAACTACACCCAGAGAAGGAACACTGGGAAGTGAATATAAATTGTTAGCACTACTGTCTGTCTACCCAGGTTACTTATACCTTCGGAATCTAATACTTAATGTGCAACAAGAAAATGGTATTTACATACATATATTGTATCTAGGTTATACTATAACACATGTAAAATGTATGGGATTGCCTGTCATCGAGGGGAGGGAGTAGAGGGGGAGGGAGGGGATAATTTGGAAAAATGAATACAAGGGATAATGTTATAAAAAATTACTCATGCATATATACTGTCAAAAATTTATAAATAAAATTAAAAAAAAGAAAATCTCCATCACAAGCTCCATTTTGATATATGATGATTTATGATGGTAGCTGCTCAATCTTGTATAATCTGTGACATCTAAATATTTTCTTTATGGATGCTTGTGTTTGCTTTCTGGATGCAATATTTTCTCCTTGGCTTGGAAGCTTCATAATTTGGATATAATATTCTAGGGCTTTATTATTTGGGGATCCCTTTTAGGAGGTGATGGGTGCATTCTTTCATTTTTTCTCTGCCTTTTGGCTCTCAGATATTAGAGAAGTTTTCCTTTATAATTTCTCAAAATATAATGATAAAGATTTTTTTAAATCATGGTTTCTAAGTAGTCTAATAATTCTTAAATAATCTTGATGTATTTTCTAGGTCAACTGTTTATCAATGAAGTATTTCACATTTTATTTTATTTTCATTCTTTTGATTTTGTTTTATAGTTTTAGTCTGTTCATTATTACCTTCCATGTAGCCAACTCTAATTTTTAAGGAATAATTTCCTTAAATTAGTTTTTGTATTCCTTAAAAGTACAAAATGCTAAAGCATTTGGCCAATTCATTTTTTAAAGGAGCCACTTTTAAGATATTTTAAAATCGCTTTTATCAAGCTATTAATTCTCTTTTCATAGTTTTCTTTACATTGCTCCATTTATTTTCCCAATTTTTCCTCTACTATTCTTATTTGATTTTTAAAATAATTCTTTGCTGTTTTAAAAATCTCTTTAGCTTGTGCAGGAATTCTTGTCTTGGATCCAATATTTTTTTTTAAGATTTTCTTTTAGATATTTCATTTTTTTGTTTTTTTGTATTTGCCTTCAACTTTCCTCTCACCAAAGTCCTTTTTTATCTTTTTTTTTTTTTTCTTGATTTTGAACTTTATTTTAGAGGTAAGCTTTATTCACTTCTGCAGTTGGGGGAAAAATTCATTATCTGCTGTTTTTATAGCTATTTCTGAGGGGTCTGTAAGTTTTTGTTCCAAGTTGTGATCTGGGAAGAGATGAATTTATTGCTCTCCTGCTCTGTGTTCTGGTCCTTAATCAGAAAGGGTTCCTACTCCTTTGTGACCATAAGCTCTAGTGCTAGCAATTCTAGCACTCCTTTTCACTTTGGAGTTGTAACTAAGGCCTCTGTCCCTTTGCAACTGAAAGCGTTCTCTCTCTCTCTCTTGGAGTTGAAACCTGGAATTGAATAATGAGCAGTAGAATTGCCAAGCAGTGTCTGGTCCTGCACCTAGTACCAGGTGCTCCTGTGATCACTTTCTGACAAGTTGTCCATCTCCTTACCTATCTGGTCAGTGAGAGCTCCTAGAACTACCCTTCTACTGCTGCTGCTATTGCCACCACTTGAAAACCCACTGATGCTGTTGCCACATCCCAGTGCCACAGACCTTTCCTTCCCACCTTAAATTGTCCTGGGCCAGAAAACTATCTCACCCTGATCTTTTGCTGCTTATGCTGCTCCAGAACATGATTTTTAGGACATTATTTTAAAAATGAAGGGGATGTTGGAATATTTGGCTAGAATGCTACTTCTATTCTACTATCTTGGCTCTGCCTCTAACTCAAGTGTTTTCAAAGTATTTACATCACTCTTTTAAAAAATATTTTTTTGAGGCAATTGGGGCTAAGTGATTTGTTGAGGGTCACACAGCTAGGAAGAGTTAAGTATCTGAGAACAGATTTGAACTCAGGCTGGTCTATCCACTGGGCCATCAAACTGCCCCTTTATATCACTTTTTAATAGTTTTAGTATAATTGAATTTTAATTTATTTTTGTTTCCCAAACTACAAAATTGATTGTGTTTTTCCTTTCACTGAACATAGTTTTCGCAAGTCAACATGTAGCATGCATTCAAAAAGTCTGTCCAAATGATCTTCACACTTCCTCCCGTTACTTTGGTTACTTTGATAAACTCTGTATTTATTACCAAATTCAGAAATGATTCAACTGGCAAAAACTATATAAGCTCAGAACTTTCCCACCACAAAAAACCAAAGGTTTCTTAGCATTTCAACAAGCTTATGAGATATGTGCAAAAGTTTCTTATCAATCTGTCATTTTTTTTAATATTTTGTTTCCTGTTGTTGATTATCCAGATGTCACTATATAAATAGCAGCTTCTTCTTGGTAATCAGCCTACTCATCCTCCTCCTGCCTAATTTCCTTAGTCATAGCACCATGATCCAGTGTTCCCAGCATTGCAAGTCAAGAGATTAGTAAATGAATAAGACAGGGTGATCAAGTTAATTACAAATCTCTATTTTAAACAAAAATCCTCAAGCTATCAGAAAATAGTTGCTTCTTTTAAATTAAAGTTAGAAATGATAGGGATTGATTATATTCCCTGGACAATGACAAGAATACAGAAGAGACATGATGAAACCAGATTGATAACAAATGTGTCAACATCAGAATTTGGATGTTATTGAACAATGGGCTTTGAATGGATGACAATTTGGATCAGTGACTTTATAACGCAGATTAATTCCATCTCCCCAGGCCCACTGAACAATCTTTTTCTCCTAGGTCTTCCCTAGTAGTTGAGGAACTTGGGTCTAGACTGCTTTTGAGATTATAATTTTCTTTATTTTGCATGTGATAGGAATCAAAATGTGTTACTGCTTCCACTTTAGGACTTTCCAGATTACTAGATGAGTCATTTAAATTAACATGACTTAGGTTAAGACCCTTACCCTCTCTTACCCTTGTACCATTGCCTCATAGGGCATATTTATGGAAGGAGACGGATCCCATGCAAGTCATGCGTCTTCTCAAAGAGAGCAAGAAGTAGATTGTTATAAAATTGGACCTGATGGTTTCAAGACCCCAATGACAATCTCTCCTTACGGGAAATTGTAGTTTTTAGAATCTATGTACAGAAACCATTGCTATTAGATTAGATCTGATTGATCTTCCCTTAAGAAGGGTTATAAATTTATAGTAAATCTTCTTAAACCCCACATGGGGTTGCATAACTAAATATGGGGATTGTGGAAAATTTGGCAACAGTAAAAGGTTTCTGTATGCATTATTTTCTTTAGTATCCAACATTCCGCCAAAAATTAATTCTTTAAGTAAAAATAAACAAGCAATCCATCTAATTAGTATTAAAATTTGCTTTAATCTTTAACAAAGAATTGTTTTAAAATAAATTTCTTTATGACTTATTAGTAAATCTTTGATTTGTATATCTATTTTATATATCTATATACCCAGGATTATATAAAAGTTTATTGGGCAAAAAAGGGTCATGAATGGAAAAATAGAAAAATATTGGCAACAATATTTTTTGAAAGTTCTTATAGCTGTGAATCCCAAGAAATGTTTTATCTACCACCAACTTGTTTTCTCTTTGATAAATCCCCCTAATAATATTTTGCCCTGATCCTTGATGTGCAAATTGGTCAATTGAGGAGGGAGCATTTAAAATCAGAATATAAGAACTCCATTCTTAGAAGGGCATTATGGAGTACACCTCCATATCTTTCTATTGAAGCTTGCTTTTCCTGCTGAATGGACTTAAGTCTCTCTGCTCCCAATAAAACATAATCATTATATAAATTATACTGCATGTTAGTATGTATCCTTGAGAGGGATGTTGGGTTCCCTTTTCTCTCCTCTTTCTCCTTTTCTTCAGTGATTACAAGAAAGCTTTGCATTGAACCAATTTCTACTTTTTTATATGTTATTCTCAGCATCTGAACTCAAAAAGGAGTTGTCTTCTCCAGTGTCACTAACTGGCCCCAGGTCTTCCTTTAGATATAAATTGACAAGGACTTAAACTATTGAGCAAATATACCACTGTGATCCCAATGTTAGAAAGCAAGACTCAATAAGGGAAACCTACATTCTCTCAGGAGGGACTCCCATATGCCAGAGGACTGTCTCCAATCACTTCCTCACTCAAATATTTATTAAGTACAAACCATGAGCTAGGTATTATGCTAACATATTGCTTTGTGTGTGGATAAGACAAGATTTCTACTTTTACGTACTTTACTAGGGAGTGAAAAGCTGAATTCATAAATAATTATAACAGTACAGAATGTTAAGAATATAGTAAAAGTTTTAAAAGTCTATGAAGACAAAAATAAAATAACACCAAAGTACAACCAGAATTTATACTAATATATAAAATGCAGTTCTAAATTTCTTGGTGATGGCTTAGAAAATCTGGTATGTTATGGATTTTGGAGGGTTTTATTTATTTATTTTTAATATCTAGCCTGAGAAGGTGAAATGAGCAAAGACTCTGATTGGAGTCTTGCCAGACGTCCAGCAATGTGAAATCCAAATTCACAGCACTTAGAGATAACCTCTGTCTTCTCATAATAAACAATCTTGGCTCCTTATAACAGATGATGAAACACACTTCTAAGTAAACAGATGGAGGAATATGGGAACAGAATGTGGAATATGCTGTCACACGAGGTTAGTTTGCTAAACTAGGTTTTTTAAGGGGTTGGGGTAAGGTTGTTTCAAGTTGTTATAAAGGAAGATTCACTCTGCTTCATTCTGGGTGAAAATGAGAAATGACGGGCATAAAAATAAAAATTTATTCATCAATAAAATTTTAACACTTTTCCAAAAGTCATCATAGGATAAAATTTTGGGGCTTTACCATTCCATGTTGCCTTCTCTTGAAGTTCTAAGTAGGTAGGTGATAAGAGGGTTCAAAGTGCTTGTCCTGGAGTCAAGACCCAAGTTCAAATCTAGGCTCACATTTGTATTCCCCTGGGCAAGTCAGTCATTTAACCTCTGTCTCACTTTCCTTTTCTATAAATTGGGAATAATAATAATAATAATCTTATCTGCTTTCCAATGAGAATTAAATGAAATGAAACTTATAATGATCCTGCAGATCTTAAAATGATACATAAATCATCAGCATCATTTTCTGTTCTTAGACCTACTTATAATAGGTAAGTGAGGTAGAATTTATTTTGAAATTTTATACCTGAATGGACTTCCTTGCTATTCAAGACCAATTACCATGCTTTGGACTAAGTAGACTGAGTAATAATTTCTGTGCTCTACCTCCACAAGAGAGGAAGTTTGGGCCTCTGAGATGGCTTTCTTGTCTCTCTGGAGAGTCACAAACTTAGCAGTTCAGAAATCTGCTTAGTTCTGGGGTCATATCACAGACCAAAGTTGAATGAACAGGCTTAATAGTTCCATTCATAAACTTAGAGCTTTATAACTGGAACAAACTTTGGGGATCATTTAGTCTAAATATCTCCAAAATTCCAAAATTGAGGAAATTGAAGTCCATTCTTTCGCCTGAGGGCAGGTTGATTTTCACACACCATTCTCCCTTCCCTGCTAGTATTTGGAAGACTGCTATCTTTCATATGGGTCATGATTAATTGCCAAGATAATATATGTAAAATAATTGTGAACATTAAGTTATTATACAGAAGTCAGCTATTGACTAAGAATGATTATCAGAAGCTTCCTGGGATAAGACAGGATGCATTCTTGATTTTAATTAATAAGGTGAGAACAACCAAAGATGCTTACATTGCACCCCATTCTCCACCCCTCCCCAACTCCTTGCTAATGCAAATTGGAGGCTTCTAGAGGATATGCTTATTGAAGATTTATCCTGTGGTGAAGGGAAAAGATAACATTTCTAGGCATAGAATTTTGGCTTTCAATGTGGGCAGATAGATCAATACATATATACATTCTTATCCTGTGTGGCCCCAGGAAAATGCCACAGGATTTCCTACTTTGGGCTAACTGGTCAGTACTAATATTATTAGTACTATATTGAACAGTACTATCCATTGCTATCCTGTCTCTCTTGAAGTTCCTCAAGAGAACAACTTATCACTACTAAGAGAGATTTATTTAGGAGTGAACCTTTGATAAAGGATACAGTTCTGTTATCTTTATCCATCCATCCCATTGTTAAAAGACTCATCTTCCCCACTGATCCAAGGTCCATTTACAGAGGAATAATATCAGCTGCACCAGACCATTTTTGGAGTACTCATGGGAAAGTAGGTATGTTCTGTGTCCATGTAGGTTTTGTGTGATCATATAGATCTATCTACTATAGCCCACAGAGAAGTATGAATAAAATCTTTAGAGCCTTTTCCACTCACTCTTCTCTAAGGGAGACTTTGATTTCTGCTGGGAGAAGCAGAAGATTTCTCCTCAAAGAAATAAAGAGATTTAGCTCTGGAATTATATTTAATCCCCTAAATATTGTTTAACTAAGGGAAATTATTTCTAAATTCAATTTGACTTCCGGTTCACTATGGAGGAATTAATGGAGAAATGCCTCCAGATTTTATATATGTATGTATGTATATATATATATATATATATATATATATATATATATATGTATGCATATATATATATATATATTTGTGTGTGTGTGTGTGTGTAAATATGCTAGTCTTGACTCCTTTCCTACCAAATGCCTCTTATACAGTGACTACAGAGGTGGTTATTTTTTGTCCTTCATTCTTGAAGAGGACCATGACATCAGGAAGGGGATGTCATGACATGCAAGTGAATTGGATTTAAGTGAGGGAGAGCTGGGCAAGGTTACCTGCCTCACTTTCCCCTGCAGAGTCATCTGGGTCCAATGACCAGTTATTGATTAGGACAACTAGAAATGGCCCTGGATGAAATGGGAGACCTTGGCCTTTTTAAGCTAAGGTCTTCAATGGGTATCAGTCTGACTGTCTCACCTATTCAGTGATTAAGGCTAGGTAGCAATTTTTACCTAATTAAAAAAGTATATATCTAAATAAATAAAAGTTGGAGGAGAAAACCCTCAGGGTTTCTAGCTAAAGCAGAAATGGTTGCTATTTACATTCAATATGAATCAATCAGGATTCAAAAAATGACCAAATGGGGCTTGGCCTGGGACCTACTGGGGTCAATCAATGACAATCAGAGATTATACATTGAAATGGCAAATAAACTCATTTATCTAAGTTGATATCAAACAGAAATTGCAAGAGGCATACGGATGATAATATACCAAACAATACGCAGAGTGAAAAACTCTCTCATGGAAGCAAGCTATCTCAGTTGAGTTGTGAAATAGTGTCAGATCTCTCCTGGGGAGAAATTTTCTCAGAGCTCTAGTGGAGTAAGCAGGGATAGAGATACAATTAAGATGCTGGATCCTCTACATGCCATTTTCTTTCCAGGGTCTTTGGGTCCCTCAGGGACCTACAGTAAGTTTCAAACTGTCCCTCTTCTTTTTCAAAGCTGAATGTCAGAAAGCCACAATCTCTCTTCATCCAAACTCTTACCAGCCACAATGACCAAATGTCAGCACCAGCAGGGACTTCTGAGGTATTATAGTCTAACCTATACCTGAACAGCAATCTATTTTACTGTGTCCTTGATATACGGTGACCTAACCGTCATTTGAAATTCTCTAGTGGGGTGATTGTGATATGGTAAAGATTTTATAAATGGATTACTGAGAAATCCCTTTCCATTTTGAAGAAAGTTTAGTTGTTAGAAAGTTTTTATTTAAAAGAATGCAATAACTTATTTTATATAAATTTCTATTTATTATTATTTATAATTTGTCTCTCTCCATCTTACATCCACTGCTACAATTTCTGCCCACCACAGTCAAGCAGGAAAAAAAACAAAAACAAAAACAAAAAAAAAATAACCTAACCCCTCATCCAAACGATAGCTCTTCATATTCTAAAAAACATCTATTATTGCCCATCCCTCCCCCCCAGATCTTCAGGTTAAACAGACTCGATTCTTTTGCTCAGCCTTTGAATGGTATAATTGCGAATTCTCATTATCCTAGTTTTTCTCCTCTGAACACGCTCCAATTTGTCAGTATCCTTCCTAAAATGTAGTGTCCAGAATTGATCACTATATGTATCTTAATTAAGACTTAGACATGTTATGTAAACTCCCAGTCCAGATCTTCTCTGACTTGCAACCTGCTCAATATAGTCTGGTTAGGGAAGAGTTTAACTTTTTTATCTCCCATGTTCTGGATTCTATGACTTTTTAAGGAAGCACAAATGCTACTAATTTGTATTGCTTATGCATATGGAACTTTGCAGTCTACTGAAGCCTCATCACCCTGTTTAGATAAACAGAGGCATTGCTTCTCTCTCTATATAATATATAATAATATATATTAGATTCATCCCCTTATTTGGCATTGTATTCATCCCCTTATTTATCCCTTTCATTAAGATTGTTTTGGATCCTTAAGTGGTTAACCAATGGATTAGTTATGTTGTCATACAGCATTGGCTCATACACAGAGTGCCTTTATGTGAAAGATAATAGGGAGTTGATTCCTGTAAAATAGTGATGATCTATGAAAGAAGGACCTTGAATAGATTGTGGATGGAGCTTGTCTAGACATTTTGAACGTGATTGATTAACCAGTGTTGAACAAGAGTATTTGATTGGCTATGAAGTCATTCAAAAAAGTTCCTTAGCTTTACTAACTCTCTCAGCCTCATTGCTCTTGGATCAAATTGGTTATCAGTGGAGAAACTAAAGTCTATGACCTTGTGAGTTTGAGAGTTTTGGAGGGCTCCTCTGCATCCCATTCTTCCACAGTCAGTGTTTACTGGACGGATACTTTGAGGAGCAAGGAGCAATATTTGGAATTCAGGCCTTCAGATCTGCAGCTCACTGGTGGTTGAGACATGCTACATTTGGATATCAACTTTATAGAAATATTGTCATGTAGGAACTGAACTAAATTTTGATCCTGCTCTCCTAGAAAATGAGCTAATGGAGAGACTATGCGCTGAGGTTTGGAGGGGAGAAAAATATTTATGTTTATTCTCACTGTATCTGTGAATCAAATATTCCTTTGTAAAAGCTATTCTGATATTAAGTGGCTGAATGCAGCCAGAAGTGCTAGTCACTACCCCCCTAACAAACTGGGAGCATAATCCTTGTATTAGTTTGAGTTTATGGCAATAGAGAAAAATTTGCTTTCAGAGTAACCTGGACTCTGAAAGGGATGCAGTCTGCATGAGAGAGAGAGAGAGAGAGAGAGAGAGAGAGAGAGAGAGAGAGAGAGAGAGAGAGAGAGGACAGACCAACCGACCAATAGAGACACAGACAGACTGATAGAAACACAGAGAAATAGAAAGATAGAGACAAAGAGACAGCGACAGTGAAAGAGGAGATAATTGTTATTATAACAATTCATTTGTAAATTTGATAAGGTTCTAGCTAAGCCTTCATTCAAATCCACCAGAGGATAAAGAGTAGATATCCAGATCAAGTCACTAGAAAATTCCCTCCTACCTGAGACTGAACCCACATCAGTGAGATATGATCTAGCCCATCTATCTGCATCTTGTCCATATAAAGAACATGTGATACTGAAGTGTTTTGCTGAAATCTAATATGCAATGTAGAATTTCACTGATGTGTGTCTAATAACAGAACAATAAAAAAGAATTGAAATTAGTTTGGAAAATGTTCTTTAAGATATCATGCTGCCTTTTAGTGATCACTACTTCTCTATTAAAATATGCACAAAAATTTTGAATGATGTGTGCTAGATATTTGCCAGAAATCAAAGTTCACTATCTTATATATTCAAATTCAACTTTCTTCTCATTTTTAATATTGAAATCTGTTCTTTTCTAATCTTATGATACCTATCTTTCTCTCCATAATCTTTTAGATTTATGCAATTTGTGTTATAAAACATTAATCCCAAAGCTTCATATTTACCTAAATTTGAATAGTAGTCACTAAACCCTTTATCAAACTGGGAGCACACTGCTTATACAAGTTTGAGCCAATGTCAATAAAGAAAAAACTACTCTCAGGATACCCTGAACCCTGAAAGGGATGTAGCCTACATGGAAGAGATAAAGAGACAAAGGAACAGAGAGACAGGGACAGGAAGAGAGACATACAGAGACAATAGAGACAGAGACACAAATGCATATCTATCCATCTTTGCATACAGTATTTGTTTATGAAATGCTGATTGATCCACTCAAGAAACCTTTATTAAATGCCTACTGTATGCCAGGATGAGCATGTTTCATTAGAAACAAGCCAGGTGACATGACACAGAAGCAAAGGGATTGCACTTTCAAAAACCTACTAATTAAAGATTCCTAGAGTCTTTAGATAGATAGAAAGCACTTATACATCACTTCATCCAATACTTTCAGCTTAGAGAAAAGTAAAGCAAGATCTAAGGCTTGCCTACTTAGCAACAGAGCCAGAATCTGAACAAATGTTTCCTGATCCTCAGATCCAGTCCTTGTGTGTCTTCATTTACCTTGTGATTGTTTTTTTTTTTTTAATAGCATGTCCAACAGGGTTTGCATAGGCACCTGAATTTGCAATTTGTTCCTCTGCTACACCAATGTTTTCTCTTATTAGCTCAGAGATTTACCATCTCTGGAGGTTCTTTTATTTTGGTTCCCTGTATGCTATCAGCCCAGTATCCATTCAACTATAAGTACCTGGCTATATCTGGCCTTAGTAGATAGCTTTGATAACAACCTTCTTTTCTCCACTTATGTTTGCTTCAGTCTCTCATCTCTTTTTATTCAGACTTTTTGACCCTGAAGATCTTTCAACTATTCACCCATAATTCTGCATTCCGATCTTATCCCTGCTTGATTCAGTAACATAAAATCAAAAATTTCACTTGTGATTATGATTGTTAATCAATCTGTTAATATAAAATTGCTGCTGTAATCATTGATTGATTCATTAACACAAGATCAATTTTAGCTTACTTGTGCAATTATCAGCAGCTCTATAACCACAGTTACTGATTAACAACAGACCTCCAGAGATCACAATCTTCACACCATAAAGTGTTTTTTATCATGTTTGGTCCAGTGGATCTGGATTTTTTCTACTTGTTCAGTGTTATTATCATGCATGGCAATAGCTGGAAAAACCAGAAAAGCAGATGCCTATAATGGAGGAGAGAAAGGCTGAAAATGGGTCTCATAAAAGGCAAAGAACAAATCCTGACCCTGATGCTTACTTATCGACCTGTGTGATTATGGACAAATCACTTTCCTGGCTTCAGTTTCCTTATTAGTTATTATTATTATTTCCTTATTAACTTTGGAGAGAGTTTACAAAGACCTAGTTTTAAAAAGGCCAGGGTCTCCCACTGCATCTGGGCTATCACTAGTCCTCCTAACCTGTGTTTTGACATTGGAATCTGATGATAGACTAATGATTCTGCACAACCCTGACTCACTTGAATCCAGTTCACTTGTAAGTCATGACATCACCCTTCTGATGTCATTGGTCCTCTTCCATAAGGAAGTATTAACACATGCTATGTTCACTTTTTTTTCTTTTTCTTCGTTTTTTTTCTCTCTCAAGTTTTTTCCCTTTTGTTCTTATTTTTCTCTCCCAACATGATTCATTAAAAATGTGTATTTAATGGCAACATCAAGTTTATATGATGATCAATTTTGATGGATGTGGCTCTCTTCAACAATGAGATGATTCAGACTGATTCCACTTCTTCAGAGATAAAGAGAGCCATCTACACCTAGAAAGAAGCCTGTGGGAACTGAGTGTGGTGCACAACAAAGTATTTTCACTCTTTTTGTTGTTGTTTGCTTGCATTTTATTTTCTTTCTCATTTTTTTCCTGTTTGATTGGATTTTTCTTGTAGGGCAAGATAATTGTATAAATGTGTGTGTATATTGGATTTAACATATATTTATACCATATTTAACATATATTAGATTACTTGCCATCTAGGGATGGAGGTAAGGGAAGGGGGAAAATTGGAACACAAAGTTTTACAAAGATTTATGTTGAAAAATTCTCCATGCATATGTTTTGAAAATTTTAAAAAGCTTTAATTAAAAAAGAAATATGTATTAAAAATGCATGTACATGTATAACCAGAATAAAGAAAACAATTTTAAAAAAGGGAGATGGGATGAAGGAAGGATCAACAACAATAACAAACTCCTCTGATGCAGTTGTCAATAACTTTAGAACTCTGCCTTGTTTTGGGGAAGAACAAAACCATTCCTTCTTTCTTTCATTCATTTTATATATATTTAAGTCTTTTATATATATTTTATGTATTTAGGCAGTATGCTAATTGCTGAAGAAATTATAAAATTAAAGTCTCTGGATTTAAAGTTTTATAATTTTATAGAGGAATTAAAACTTGTACACAAATAGCAATAATATGAATTAGAATGTGGTAAATGTATGCATTTATAGTACCATGCCATAAGAGCTCAGAGTGGGAAGAAAGCACTTGACCACACCAGTAAGAATGGTCTAAACTAGAGCACAAGACAGGTAGCCCTTGTCCTAGAATCACCAGTCATACCCAGATTGTGCCATTATAATAAAAGTCATATGTCTATAATGCTTTAAGGTTTATAATATACTTTTCCTTGAACAACCTTGTCAGGTAGATACTGCAAGTATTATCATACCTATTTTACAGATGAAGAAACTGAGACTCAGAGGTGTTAAATGACTTGTTCAAGGTCAACAGTAAGTCTTAGAGTCAAAATTGTCTTGGCTTTAAGGCCAGTGCTCCTTCAGCTATACCATAATGTAGCCCAGGGCTATCTCCCTGCCCTCTATTTCATGGTTACCCAGAACCTAATGGCAGTTTGGTGGTTTCATGGATAGAGTGCTGAGCCTAGAGTCAGGAAGACCTGAGTTTAAATGGGACCTCAAACATTTACTAGCTTTGTGACCCTGGGCAAGTTACTCAACCCTGTTTATCTCAATTTACTTAACTCTAAAATAAGGTGGAAAAGGAAATGGAAAATCATAGTATCCTTGGGATCATAAAGTTAGGCACAACTAAAAAATGACCAAATAACAACAACAAAGCCAAAAAAACTAGCCTTACTTATTTAACTTTAGTGTACCTGAACATCCAGACTGAAGAAAAGCAACTACCATCGTTGATAATGAGCATCTAGTTGAGATAGAGCTATTAAGTAATAAGGATTAAAGAAATTTAGGAAAACTCTTTTCTTTCTTATTTTTTAAAAAAATTTTAGCTGGAATTCATTTGTGGGCAATTTGTAAAAGTGCATTCACCTTTAATTGTCACCTAACTTTGCTAGGAATATAACAATATCTCTGTTCCCTTGAATTCAAGAATTTAAAATGTACCTCATTGTGACTATTGTGACACTGTGAGATTTCCGAAAGAAAAGGCACATTTTTTTCTTCTGTTTCCTTGTAGTCCTTTTTATGACTTGGGACTCTCCTTGGCAGCTGGTTTAAATAGTCTCGGTAACAAAGGGGTATTGAGTATTTTTTGGTTCCTCCACTATAAAATAAGGGAATTGAACCAAGGATTGCTTTCCCATTTTTAGATTCTGTGACAATGGGTATTCAGAGCACTGTGACATGGATTCATTGGTGGATTACTTTGTTGTTCAGTCATTTCTGTCCTGTCCAATTCTTCATGACTCTTTTTGGGGTTTTCTTGGCAAAAATACAAGTATTGTTTGCCTTTCTTTCTCCATCTCATTTTTCAGATGAGGAAACTGAGCTGAACAGGGTTAAATGACTTGCCTAGGATCACAGAATTAGTGTCTAGGGCCAGATTTGCACTCAGGCTTTTCTGACTCCAGACCCAGCACTCTAGCTCTTGTGCTGTGGAATATACTAAAGAAATACAAAATGCTGTCTGCCTGCGGGGATATAAGAAAATGAACTTTTCTCACCCACTGTTTCTCATTTTCTTGTTTCATTTCTCCTTCTGCATAACTATCCATAAATGATAACCAAAGTGCCTACATCAGGGATTGCTGCCTAAATATACCAGTTCCAAAGGCTGTTCTTTTTTGACCTTTATTATTGTTCTCTTGAATAGAGTGGCCTTGCCTTGCTACCAATTGCCACACTAACCTGCCAGTTTTGAAGGACAAAAGTGTAGGAAAATGATAGAGAGGAAGGGCTTTGTTCACTCCTCGTAAAGAGGATCAGGCAGAAACATTCCTTTGTAGCTTTGCTATTTTAGGCTTCATATCTCATTTTCTACTTTTTCTTTAATATCATTGATAAAGGTTTTTGCTTTTGTTCTTAAACCCTTGAATTGTCTCAGTTGAATAAGAGAAAGGAGGATTGGCCAGTATCTCTTTCATGGCAATTGAGAGACCATATACAGCTATCTTGGGTTTCAGGATTAGGTTGGTAATTATGAGGAGAAAGAAATGCTTTGGGATTTTGATTTGGTTATATAATGATAGTTTCTTTACTTCATAAGGAGTCTACAGTCAGATTAGAGATTACAATCCTATGATACAATTAAAACATTATACAAGTAATTTATCAATTAGAGTAAACCTATCTAAGCTTAAAAGCTGAGTGAGTGATGAGAAGTATGAACAGAATCAAGTAGAAACAGTCACAAAAATCTCAGAAAAAATGTGAGTTTTATATGAGGTTTGGAAGGAGGTCTGGGGACAATACTTTGGGGGAAATTAATAAAAATGAGATGGGCTAATAGATTAAAAAGCCTTGAGCACCAAACTGCTTTTGCCTTTGATAAATCTTAGGGACGTGTGGGATAGTAGTGACCAAAAAAACAATCAGAGACACTCAAGGTAAGAAAAAGGCAGAAAGAAATTTATTACTACTTCTTGAGAAAGGGCAACTCCCCAGAGAAGATGTCACTCGAGGAGTGCAAAGCACAAACTGCAAAACACAAGATTAAATAGACTCTGAATTCAGAAGATTCCAACCCTCTCCCCTTCTCTCCTCCCTCCCCCTCTGTCTTTTTTCCCATTGTCTGGGAGAATGTAGCCTTCCTCCAGAAACAAAAGAATATTATTAAAAAACAACTCTTAATTCAAATATCCCATGAGAGCTGCAGTACAATCAGATGAGAGAATTCTGTTACCTGAATTCCCAAAGCCATCATTGCCTTTAAAAGAAGTACTTAAATGCTAATTAAGAGTTGGTGGGAAACAGGAGAGGAATGTTCATCCAAGACAAACACCTGCAGCTTTTTAGCTATAGTTCAATTTGTTATTGTAAAGTCTCAAGGTCATATTCCCATGAGAGGTTTTTCACTCACTTTATGCCATACAGGAAGACATGAAATGAAAATGGGATCTGAACAATATTTTTCAGGTAAGGGTCTGGTCTGGAGTTTGGGGAAAGAAAGATGGACTGGAGCCACAGAGACTAGATAGGAAAAGGCAACAGCAATGCAAACTCCTATGGAAATGGAAAGGAAAAGGTTGATCCAAGAACTGCTAAAAAGATTTGGCACTGTTTTTTTTTATTATGGCTTTTTATTTACCATATATATGCATGGGTAATTTTTCAGCACTGACAAATGCCAAACGTTTTGTTCCAATTTTTCCCCTCCTTCCCCCTCCCCTCTCCCCCAGATGGCAGGTTGACCAATATGTGTTAAATATGTTAAAGTATAAATTAAATACAATATATGTATAGATGTCCAAACAGTTATTTTGCTATACAAAAAGAGTCGGACTTTGAAATAGTGAAATAGTGTAGGCTGTGAAGGAAATAAAAAATGCAGGAGGACAAAAATAGAGGGATGGGGAATTCTATGTAGTTCATAGTCATCTCCCAGAGTTCTTTTGCTGGGTGTAGCTGGATCAAGGAATTGGCACTATTTAAAGATGGAAATGAACTAGTAAAAAACAAAGCATTTATTAAGCTCTTATTATATGCCAAACACTGCTCTAGGTGCTGGTGATACAAAGATAAAACTGAGACTTGCTATATCCCCAAGGAGCTTCTATATAACAGAGAAAGACAAAGCATGTGGGAGATTAGTGCTCAGGGAGAAGTGTTTTGGTCTGAAAAGTCACATGTGACTGTGAGAAGAATCATGGGAGAGTTCATTGACATATCCTTTTCAAGAATATCAGCTTTATTAATGTGGGAATATCAGGGTTAAGGCAAGCTTCAGACAGTGGTAAATGGTAGATGATAATGAGAAACTTATCAAGAGTTCTTCTTGGGTTTTAGATACTGCAAGATCTCTTCCAGTTTTCTCTCTCTAATTTTTATCTGTATTCTCAGATGTCATTAATGTGGACACTATCTTCTCTGAGGAAGATCTTAATCCCTCCATTCCTTCTCAGTAGAAGTTTTTCTATAATTTACTGTGATCAAAAATTTCATCATCATGGTGAACAATTTTCTAGACAATAGAAAGAGAATTTATATCCTCTCTCCCTCTATCCTTCTCTCTCCTCTCCTCTCCTCTCCTCTCCTCTCCTCTCCTCTCCTCTCCTCTCCTCTCCTCTCCTCTCCTCTCCTCTCCTCTCCTCTCCTCTCCTCTCCTCTCCTCTCCTCTCCTCTTCTCTTCTCTTCTCTTCTCTTCTCTTCTCTTCTCTTCTCTTCTCTTCTCTTCTCTTCTCTTCTCTTCTCTTCTCTTCTCTTCTCTTCTCTTCTCTTCTCTTCTCTTCTCTTCTCTTCTCTTCTCTTCTCTTCTCTTCTCTTCTTCTCCCCTCTTCTCCCCTCTCCTCCCCTCTCCTCTCCTCTCTTCTTCTCCTCTCCTCTTCTCTTCTCTTCTCTCCTCTTCTCTCCTCTTCTTTCCTCTTCTCCCCTCTTCTCTCCCCTTCTCCCCTCTTCTCTCCTCTTCTCTCCTCTTCTCTCCTCTTTTCTTTTCTTCTCTTCTCTCTTTCTTCTCTTCTCTTCTCTCTTTCTTCTCTTCTCTTCTATCATCTTCTCTCCTCTTCTCTCCTCTTCTCTCCTCTCCTCTCTTCTTCTCTTCTCTTCTCTTCTCTTCTCTTCTCTTCTCCTCTCTCTCCTTCCATTACTTTGTCTCTCTGTCATCTTGATATATAGATATATACACACACACAACACACACACACACATATGTATATATACATATTGATGAATGACATAGGTGATTGAGAGAGGAAGGCACCAATCAGAAAAGGCTTCACATAAAAGGTGGGACTGACAAAAAAGGGATTCTGAGAGTTAAAGGGAATGAGACAATGAATTCCAGGCCTGTTGGACAGCCTTTCAAAGACTACAGAGGGGCAGTGAAATATTTCATGTGAGAGAGAAAGAGCAAGGAGGTCTCTTAGATTGGACCACAGGGTACATGAAGGAGCACAATGAAATGCAAGTTTAAAAAGATAGGAAGAAGCCAGATTGTAGAGAAAGTTAAATGCCAATAGAGTAGTTCATATTTGTAGAGGTGATGACAATGATGATGATGATGACAAATTGTGATGATGATGATGATTAAAATACATAATCTTAAATTTTTGAATAATTGGATAGCAAGTACCCAGAAACAAGCCTGATCTCAGCTATCTAATGTACCAAGATAGAGTATCTAAAAGTACATGGTTTACTGGCTTCTACACTTTCAAAGGAATTAAAGTAGTTTATTCATTCCAATATATTTGTACCTAACAGTTGACTACTCCAGATGGTCACATCTTCTCCAATTTCTGCTTCTCACTTTGAGAACTTAATTATGACTAGAATCTCTATCCAGCTTCCTTTGTGTCTAGCACCTTTCAAATCACTACATCTGCTCTTGGCCTTCCCTGGGGACTACCATGTCCCTTGGTTTTTGGCCAGACAAAAAAAAATGTCTGTGTCTTAAAACATAATCTAAGTATTTTAGACTAAGTGGTACATTCCTTTGGGTTGATTTTTAGCATCAATCTTCATTTTACCAATAAAAAAATCAATCTAAAAAGTAAAGAATGGGGATGACCTCTCTTACTGAAACTTTCTTTTAGAGTTTTGTATTAAGCTATGGAATTGATGAATGGATGAGGAGAGAGGAAAACCCTGATGGAACTGAACTTAAAAGATCTATATCTGAGTCTCACTTCTGCCATTTACTATGTCCTGACTTTGTTCAGGTCAATTAACATTTTGGTCCTTAATTTATTTATTTATCACTTTCTCTATCTTCTACCTGCTATGAGGTTCAAATAAGAAAATGTGTATGGAATTTATAAGTGTAAAGTGAAATATAAGATGTGGTTATTGGTCTCATATTAATAACTATTCTTATATGTAGCAATTCTATGTGTGATGATTAAACAAGTTTGAGAGACAGTTTCTGTGATTTAATCATTTTATTAACAAGACCAGCAAATTATTAATAAAAGGATGATCATTTGGCCCTCTCTCTGGATATACTCTTTAAATAGTAGATATTCTTCAGGGGTAGCAATCAGCTCCAATTGGACAACACAGTAGAAGGTAGGCTATATTAAAATGAAGGGCTAAGACTAACATCATTTCACTCTTGGATAAAAAAAAAAAAACTATCTCTATGCCAGGCCACCCAAAGTTCTTGCCTATCTATTCAAAGAATACATGCCCACCCAAGCCTGAGAACAATAGCTTCCACTAGGGTAGGGTTTTGAGCAAGAAAGTTAGCCCAATAACATTATCATCAATATCCTTCAAGAGATAGAACTCCAAAAATCAGGATTTTGAAAGAAGGGAGAATCTCTGAATCTCCCTAAGATATTGGTTATTAATAATCATTTCTCCCACATGTCTTAGCACAGTCGTCTGCACATGAACATTGCTTAAGCATCTTTTTATTTATTCATTCACTCATATATTCTGTCCCTCATGAGACCTAGAAGGGTATTGGGTTTATATAGGTTTTCAATAAGCTCTTGATTGATGAGGGAGATGAAGGAAGGGCAGTAGGATACAGGGAGGGGTTACATGGTAACATGGAAAGCTGGCTT